>NC_079438.1:24550906-24698153 GCF_903798145.1 Danio aesculapii
CAAATGACAATGGACTGGACAGACGACAACGAGAAACAAACAGATCGGAGAAGGAAGCAAGGAAAAGGATTTATCTAAAAGAAGCAACTGTAACAGTGGATATAGGACAAACAACTGAGGTGAGAGCAATGGATTTAATTAAAGCAGTGACGGAGAGGATTGGGGATGGAAAGATTTTGGCTGTAAGACCAAAACAAAACAAGGAGTATGAAGTAACACTTGAAAGAGAGGAAGATGCTGATGTGTTAACAGACGGATTAACTATTAAAGGGATAAACTGTACAGTAAAGAGGCTACAAAATCGAGATTATGTTGTCTCCTTCATGCATCTGCCTGTCTATGTTGCTGACGTAGATATTTTAGAGAAATTGGATCATTGGGGAGTTTGTCCCATTTCAAAAATTAAAAGAAGGTTTTATCCGGGCACAGATATTGAAGATGGGACGAGGTTTGTTAAAACCAGATTCCCCAAAGAAGTGGCGTCCCTCCCGTACAGCACAAGAATAGAGACAGCAGAAGGACCACAATACTTTAGGGTGATGCACAGCCATCAGGTGAAAACTTGCAGGCTGTGCATGAGCCCAGATCATGTGGTAAAAGACTGTCCAGATTTTAAGTGTTTTAAGTGCGAGGAAAGGGGGCATTTCGCAAGGGATTGCGATGCGGTGAAGTGCCCGGATTGTAATAAGGTTTTAAATAAATGTGAATGTTGGATGGGGGAAGAGGAGGAGGAGGTAGAGCAGCGGGTAGACAGACAGATGTATGAAGGAGACAATATACAGTCAGAGGACAAAACAACAACACAAGACAGAAGAACAGAATCTAAAAGTGAAAAACTACAAGAGAATGAGGCTAATGGAAAGGACAGAGTCACTGAACAGGAAGGGACAACATGGACTCAAATGGATATGACTGACAGTTTAAGGAATGTTTTGGAAGCAGCAGAAATGAGCAATTCGAATAATAAAGACTTACAACAAGGACAACAGGAAGACATATTTTGGACACAAATGGACATGACAGACAGTTTTCAAGAGGCATTGGACACAGTGGAGACAAAAGACCAAAGTAATGAGGAGCAAGACGAGTTAGAGGAACATTACAAAAGGAGGGAAACAAAGAGACACAGGTGAAATCATCAAAAAGAAGAAGATCGATAAAGATAAAACCTAATTTAGAGACTGCAAGGAAAAAACTGCTAAAAGATGAAGAAATCGAATGCGCAAATAAGTATGAGTTGCTAAAGGGCTTGGAAGAGATGGACTGAGATGATGGTTTTTATGAATGTTTTTATCTTATTTATGGTTTTAGGAATTGTGTCTTTTAATGCAAGAGGGCTTTTAGACATCAGAAAATTCCAAAATGTAAAAGAAAAGTGTAAAAGAGAAGAAATAATTATTTTACAAGAAACAAATTGGAAAAATGAGGTGATGGACGTATATAAAAAAAGTGGGATGGGGACTTTTATTATAGTAATGGAGATGGGAAAGCTGGGAGAGGAGTAGCTATTTTAATAAGAAAGAATGCACTACAAATGAGTAAAGTAATATATAAAGACAAACAAGGGAAATGTATGATTTTAGAAATAAAATATGAAGGGAAAGATATATTTTAGTTAACGTGCATGCACCCAATGAAGAGAGTGAAAAGAAAAGCTTTTTTAACTTTTAGAAGGTTTTTAAACGACTATAAACAAATAATAGTATGTGGGGATTTTAACACTGTTTTTAGCAGACAGGACATAACAGAAGGTATGGTTTTTAAATCAGACACAGGAAGAAAAGAACTAAAATCACTAATGGAGGAAAAAGGAATGATAGACATTTGGAGAGAGAGAAACGGGAAGAAAAAGGAGTTTTCTAGAAGACAAATAGTAGGGAATTTTGTAACTCAATCGAGAATAGACTATGTGTTATGCACAAGAAATATAGAAATTTATATAGAAAAAATAAAGTATGATGAAACTGTTTTAAGTGACCATAAATTTTTATTTTTAATTTTAATACAGAAGAAATACAAAGAGGCCCAGGGGTGTGGACATTAAATAGTGACATTTTAAAAAATGAAGACTATGTTAAAAAAATAAAAGGAATAATAGAAAAGGAAAAAGGAAACCAAATTATAATGAAGACAAAAGACTATGGTGGGAAAATGTCAAATATCTGATTAAAAAACTACAATACAATTTTGTAGAATAATACAAAAGAATAAAAGACACCAAGAAAAAACAATAAAAGAAATCTTAGAAAAAGAACTAGAAAAAAATGAAAAACATACAAAAAATAAAAGAAATGGAGGAAAAACTGAAAGAAATTGAGGAAAAGAAATATGAAGGAGCTAGACTAAGAAGCAAAGCAAAATATGTAGTAGAGGGAGAAAAGTGCACAAAATTCTTCTTTGATTTAGAAAGACAAAAAGGAAAAGCAGAAACTAAAGATAATACAAGGAGCAAAAGGAGAAAGCATAGAAGGAAATGAAGACATTTTAAAAGAAATAAAAACATACTATGAGGAGTTATTTAAAACACAGGGAGTTGATGAATTACAAATGGAAAAATTATTAAAACAGATAAAAACAAAATAGATGAAGAGGATAAAAGAGAATGTGACCAAGAAATAAAAGAAGAAGAAATAAGAAAAGCAATAGAAAGCTTGAACAAAAGGAAAAGTCCAGGAATAGACGGGTTAAATAGTGAATTTTACGTATGTTTTAAGAAATTTTAATACCAATTTTAACTGAAATTTTTAAAGAAATACTGCAAAAAGAAGAATTAAATGAAAGAATGGGAATGGGATTAATGAAATTAATACACAAAAAAGGAGAAAAGACATTGTTAAAAAATTACAGACCAATCACAATGTTAAACACAGATTTGAAGATTTTAACTAAAATTTTAGCAAATCGATTAAAAGAAGTGATGCCAAAAATAATTCAAACAACACAGGCCTACGCGATAAAAGGAAGAGACATAGCAGATATAACAATGAGCATAAAAGACATCATAGAATATATGAAGGACAAAAAAGAGGAAGGATATATCATAAGTTTGGATTTCGAAAAAGCTTTTGACAGAGTTGAACACCAGTTTTTATTAAGTACTTAAAAAGTTTGGTTTTGGAGAAGTTTTTAGAAAATGGATCAGGATTTTATATAAGGGTATTTTAACAAAAATTAAATGTAATGGCTTTTTAACAGAATGTTTTAAAATAACAAGATCGATAAGGCAAGGATGTCCTCTGTCAGCACTCTTATATTCACTTGTGGCAGAATCCCTGGGCCTAGCTATCAGTGAAGAGAAAAAATAAAAGGAATGGAAATTGAAGAAAATAAAGTAAATAAAATGTTTCAATATGCAGATGACACTACATTAATAGTAAAAGGAAAAGAGAGTGTGAAAGAAGCAATGAAAATAGTACAACAGTTTTGTAAAGGATCAGGAAGTAAAGTAAATGAAGACAAAACGGTTTATATGAAGTTTGGAAAGGAGACAGATTTAGCAGATTGCACCAATTTTAAAGAAGTAGAAGAAATAAAGATTTTAGGGGTTTTAATGGGGAAAGATGCCAGAACAGCTAGAGATAAGATGTGGGAGGGTTTTTTAACAGATATAGAAAGGAGGTTAAATTACTGGAAACTAAGAACACTGACATTAAAAGGAAAAGTTTTAATTATAAATGTTTTAATGGAGTCTAAGTTGTGGCATGTTTTATATGTTTTAGAAATGCCAATGTGGATAGAAAAGAGGTTGAAAAAATGTTTTACTGATTTTTTATGGGGAGGTAAGCCACCAAGGATTGCTTTTAATACAGTTGTAGGGGAAACAGACAAGGGTGGGTTGGGTTTAATAGATGTAGAACAAAGGAAAAATAGTTTAAGAGTGAAAAGAATAAAGAAGTATCTAGAAAAAGAAAACAAAGCAGAGTGGAAAAAAACAATGAAATATTTTTTAAACAAATGTGGTCATTTTAACATGGGAGATGGGATTTTATGGATGAAAACAAAAGCTTGGATGACAGAAAACTTACCTGAATTTTATAGAGAAATTTTAAGTGCGTGGGGGAACTTTTTAACTATAGTGCAATATAATCCACATGGAAGGGAAAACATTTTAAACCAACCTCTTTTCTTGAACAACAACATTTTAAGTCAAGGGAAGGTTTTATTTTTTAAGAAATGGATAGAAGTTGGGATTTTAAAAGTAAGGGACATTTTATATGAATTTAAAGAAGGATTTTTAACTGAACAATATGTTATAGACACAATGGAGGAGGCGAAAGAGGAATACAACAGAAGGGAAATACAAAAAGGAAAAAATCTTGACATAATTAAACAGGCAATTCCGAAAGAATGGATACGAAGAATAGACAATTTCGAAAAAGAAACAAATAAAGTGTGTGAAAATAGGAGAAAAACACATTTTAAAGAATGTACTGTGAAGAATATTTATTGTTTTTTTAGAGAGAAAGTTTTTAAAGAACCAACAGCAAACAAATACTGGATGGAAAAATACAATGTAAAAGCAAATGAAATATGGGGAACATGAAAGGAAGGTATGTAGAAACAAAGTCGAATGTCTAGAATTTTTAATAAGGCACAAAGCAATATTTTCAGATGTCATTTTAAACAAGATAGGGATGGAACAAAGTGCAATATGTAAAGTATGTCAAAAAGAAGAAGAGGGTTTTTTACACATGTTTTTATATTGTCAAGAATTGGAAAGTTTTTTAAAAGATTGTAAAGTTTTAATTAAAGGACTACTTGGAGACTGGGATGAAAATGAAACAGAATGGAACAGAGTATTGATGTTGGGATGGAATAAGAAATGAAAATAAGAAAATTGTCAACCTATGTATCATGCTGATGAAGAATGCAATGTGGGAAAGAAGAATTGTGGCAAAAAAGAGAAAATTGTGATGGATGTATGGGCAATTTTAAGGAGGAAAACGGAAGGATATATGGAAAAACTGTATATATATTAAAAACGAGGACAATTTAGGTGAACTGCACAAAATCTTGACGAACAAAGCATGTCAAGTTTTTAAAGAAATGAACTGGAATTTACCACAGTTTTAATGTTTTGATTCCAAATGATTTTTTTAATTGTGCTTTACCGTGTAATTGTAACTGAAATTATTTTAATGAAAAAAAAAAAAAAAAAGGCAATGCCTGATCTCATCTGAACTCGGAAGCAAAGCAGGGTTGGGCCTGGTAAGTACTTGAATGGGAGACCGCCTGGGAATACCAGATGCTGTAAGCTTTTTGAATTCCTTCATTTGGTAGCGAATAAACTTCCCGTGTCCCAGCTCTGCTGCTGGTGTCTTTTCTGCTGCTGGTGCCCCGGAGCAGAAACAGAAAACAAACAAAAAAAAAAGGTAAACAATTGAGGTGATAAGGGCGTTGTTTCTGTAATAAAAAAATAAAAAAACGCCTGTCATAGAAAAAGAGACGGAGCTGTGCTATTTATGGTGTTTCTATGTTAATTGTAGCAGCTTTTGCTGTGACTTTAGTTAATGAATTTAGTGGACTTCTGATCTAAATCAGTCTAACATGTACATTATACAGACAAAAAAAGGAGCGGCAATAATTCGGTTGTTAGATTTGTTTATGGATCTTGAACAAAAAAGCTTAACAGAACCTTTTAGGTTTGTAACATGACAGTGAGATTCAAGCAAGATTGAATGAATCTTATTTGAAGTGTGCAGCAAGTCTGAGAATTCAAAGCTAACTATTGTCCTCAGATCATCACAACCAAGTTTTGAGAAGACCAGTCGGAATCGTTTTACACAACTTAAATGTAACCCAACAAAGACAACCCAGATAGACTTGAACCCACAATCCCCAGCTTTAAGGCTGATGCCTTATCCATTAGGCCAATACTAGCCTTTGTCATATCTCATGTATGGCTCAGGAAGTTCTTATAACTCAGAAAACAGTATTTAGGATCCCTATGCCATATTGCATTCAGACGATCTGGTGTGTACACCTAATGACAAAACAGCTTCTCTGAGAAGTTTTCCATTGTCATGTCATTTTGACCTAGGGGTATGAACCTAGCTTTTTAAAGGTAACACTGGATTGTCTTGCACAGTCAACTTAAAAGGAACTGCATCAAAGACAACCCAGTTGGTACTTTAAACCCACAATCCCCAGTTTCGAAGGCTGGCCTTATCATTAGGCCACTGGGCTGTTTTTACTGCCTGTGAAGTGTATATGCCTCCAGGGAGTTGCTGACACACGTAACAAAACAACATGAACAAAGAGTTCATTGGATCGTCTCACAGAATTTTTGTGGCACTCAGACTGCTTCTACAGGGCTCGTTGGTCTAGGGGTATGATTCTCGCTTTGGTGCGAGAGGTCCTGGGTTCAATCCCGAACGAGCCCTTTGCCTGTCATCGAAAAAGAGGCGGAGCTGTGCTACTATGATGTTTCTATGTTAATTGTAGCAGCTTTGCACATAGTTAATGAACATTTAGTGGACTTCTGATCTAAATCAGTCTAACATGTACAATTATACAGACAAAAACAGGAGCGGCAATGATTCGGTTTTAGATTTGTTTATGGCTCTTGAACAACCCCACCAGCTTTATATGTAAGCACCATTTTGTCTTTGTACACAGTCTCTTCTCTGTAGGCACCATGCAGGATTCAAAATGGCCTTTCGCGTTAGGTATCTCGTTACCCTTTTAGTCATAACAGGTAATATGCATGGCAATGCAGGAAGGTAATGACATGCAAACACATCTCAAGAAGGTTTTCACAGCTACAGTGTTTCATCCACCAAACATTGCTCCCAAATTGAAGTGAGACCTTCAAAGACAACCCAGATGGGACTTGAACCAACAATCCAAGCCCCGGAGGCTGATGCCTTATCCATTAGGCCACTGGGCCATTTCGCCATCATTTTGTCATGGATTTTTTGTATGCCTTCACAAAAATGCCAACGCATGGAAAACTGCACTTTAGGATCTCGATGCCAGTTTGCATTCCGTCAATAAGATGTGTGCAACCAAGGACAAACATTTTCTTGTGCAATCATCCACATTCGTCTCATTGGTCCTGGGGTATGTCAGGCTCGCGTATGGTGTGACTGGTCTTGAGTTTCAATTCCAGACAAGGCCACTCTCATTAACTTGCAATCACAACCTTTCTGCAGCTATTTTCTTGTTTGCATTCATCATCATCCAGCTAACATGAGACCATTAGTGAAGCCACGGGGGTACTTGAAGTCAAGATCTCCATTACCAAAGCTTAGCAGAACCTTTTAGGTTTGTAACGTGACAGTGAGATTCAAGCAAGTTTGGATGAATCGTATTTGAAGTGTGCAGCAAGTCTCTGAGAATTCGAAGCTAACTATTGTCCTCAGATCATCCCGCCTAAGTTTTGAGTTGACCAGTCGGAATTGTTTCACACAACTTAAATGTAACCCAACAAAGACAACCCAAATGGGACTTGAACCCACAATCCCCAGCTTCGAAGGCTGATGCCTTATCCATTAGGCCACTGGGTCAACACTAGCTTTTGTCAGATCTCAAGAAGTCAAGAAGTTCTTGTAACTTCTAACTCAGAAAACAGTCTTTAGGATCCTATGCCATATTGCACTCAGACGATCTGGTGTGTACCCTAATGACAAAACAGCTCCTCTGAGGAGTTTTCCATTGTCATGTCTTTTTGACCTAAGGGTATGAACCTAGCTTTTTAAAGGTAACACTGGATTGTCTTGCACAGTCAACTTAAAAGGAACTGCAGCAAAGACAACCCAGTTGGTACTTTAAACCCACAATCCCCAGCTTCGAAGGCTGGTGCCTTATCCATTAGGCCACTGGGCTGTTATACTGTCTGTGAACTGTAATATGCCTCCAGGGAGTTGCTGACACACGGAACCAAAACAACATGAACAAGAGAGAGTGGATCGGTCTCACAGAATTTTTTTGTGGCACTGCAGACGCTTCTACAGGGCTCGTTGGTTCTAGGGGTATGATTCTCGCTTTGGTGCGAGAGGTCCCGGGTTCAAATCCCGGACGAGCCCTATGAACGTCATAGAAAAAGCACGGTGCTGTGCTAACTATGGTATTTCTATGTTAATTGTAGCAGCTTTTGCTTTGACATTAGTTAATGAACATTTAGTGGACTTCTGCTCTAAATCAGTCTAACATGTACAATTATACAGACAAGAAAAAGCGGCAAATGATTCGGTTGTAGATTTTTAAGGATCTTGAACAACCCCCAACTTATATGTAAGCACCATTTTTGTCTTTGTACACAGTCTCTTCTCTGTAGGCACATGCAGGATTCAAATGGCCTTTCGCGTTAGGTATCTCGTTACCCTTTTAGTCATACAGGTATATGCATGGCAATGCAGGAAGGTAATGACATGCAAACACATCTCAAGAAGGTTTTCACAGCTACCGTGTTTCATCCACCAACATTGCTCCCAAATTGAAGTGAGATCTTCAAAGACAACCCAGATGGGACTTGAACGAACAATCCCAAGCCCGGAGGCTGATGCCTTATCCATTAGGCCACTGGGCCATTTCGCCAATCATTTGTCATGGATTTTTTGTATGCCTTCAACAAGATGCCAACGCATGGAAAACTGCACTTTAGGATCTCGATGCCAGTTGCATTCCGTCAATAAGATGTGTGCAACTAATGGACAAACATTTTCTTTGTGCAATCATCCACATTCGGTCTCATTGTCCTGGGGTAGGTTCTCGCGTATGGTGGACTGGTCTTGAGTTTCAAATTCCAGAAGGCCACTCTCATTAACTTGCAATCACAACCTTTCTGCAGCTATTTTCTTGTTTGCATTTCATCATCATCCACCTAACATGAGACCATTAGTTGAAAGCCACGGGTACTTGAAGTCAGATCTCCATTACCAAAGCTCAGCAGAACCTTTTAGCTTTGTAACGTGACAGTGAGATTCAAGCAAGATGGATGAATCGTATTTGAAGTGTGCAGCAAGTCTGAGAACTCGAAGCTACCTACTGTTCTCAGATCATCACGCCTAAGTTTGAGAAGACCAGTCGGAATTGTTTCAAACAACTAAATGTAACCCAACACTGACAACCAGAAGGGACTTGAACCCACAATCCCCAGCTTCGAAGGCTGATGCCTTATCCATTCTACTGGGTCAACACTAGCCTTTGACATATTGATGTATGGCTCAGGAAGTTCTTGTAACTCAGAAAACAGTACTTTAGGATCCCTATGCCATATTGCATTCAGACGATCTGGTGTGTACACCTAATGACAAAACAGCTTCTCGAGGAGTTTCCATTGTCATGTCTTTTGACCTAGGGGTATGAACCTAGCTTTTAAAGGTAACACTGGATTGTCTTGCACAGTCAACTTAAAAGGAACTGCATCAAAGACAACCCAGTTGGTACTTTAAACCCACAATCCCCAGCTTCGAAGGCTGGTGCCCTATCCATTAGGCCACTGGGCTGTTTTTACTGCCTGTGAACCTTAATATGCCTCCAGGGAGTTGCTGACACACGTAACAAAAACAACATGAACAAGTGGATCGGTCTCACAGAATTTTTTTGTGGCACTGCAAATTGCTTTTACAGGGCTCGTTGGTCTAGGGGTATGATTCTCGCTTAGGGTGCGAGAGGTCCCGGGTTCAAATCCCGGACGAGCCCTACGCCTGTCATCAAAAAAGAGGCGGAGCTGTGCTATCTATGGTGTTTTTATTTAATTGTAGCAGCTTTGACATTAGTTAATGAACATTTAGTGGACTTCTCATCTAAATCAGTCTAACATGTACAATTATACAGACAAAAAACGGAGCAGCAATGATTCGGTTGTTAGATTTGTTTATGGATCTTGAACAACCCACCAACTTTATATGTAAGCACCATTTTGTCTTTGTACACAGTCTCTTCTCTTTAGGCACCATGCAGGATTCAAATGGCGTTTCGCGTTAGGTATCTCGTTACCCTTTTAGTCATAACAGGTAATATGCATGGCAATGCAAGAAGGTAATGACATGCACACATCTCAAGAAGGTTTTCACAGCTACCGTGTTTCATCCACCAAACATTGCTCCCAAATTGAAGTGAGACCTTCAAAGACAACCCAGATGGGACTTGAACCAACAATCCCAAGCCCCGGAGGCTGATGCCTTATCCATTAGGCCACTGGGCCATTTCGCCAATCTTTTGTAATGGATTTTTTTGTATGCCTTCAACAAGATGCCAACGCATGGAAAACTGCACTTTAGGATCTCGATGCCAGTTGCATTCCGTCAAATAAGATGTGTGCAACTAATGGACAACATTTTCTTTGTGCAATCATCCACATTCGGGTCTCATTGGTCCTGGGGTATGGTTCTCGCGTATGGTGTGACTGGTCTTGAGTTTCAAATTCCAGACAAGGCCACTCTCATTAACTTGCAATCACAACCTTTCTGCAGCTATTTTCTTGTTTGCATTTCATCATCATCCAGCTACATGAGACCATTAGTTGAAAGCCACGGGGTACTTGAAGTCAAGATCTCCATTACCAAAGCTTAGCAGAACCTTTTAGCTTTGTAACGTGACAGTGAGATTCAAGCAAGATTGGATGAATCGTATTTGAAGTGTGCAGCAAGTCTGAGAACTCGAAGCTACCTATTGTCCTCCGATCATCACGCCTAAGTTTTGAGAAGACCAGTCGGAATTGTTTCAAACAACTTAAATGTCCCCAACAATGACAACCCAGAAGGACTTGAACCCACAATCCCCAGCTTCGAAGGCTGATGCCTTATCCATTAGGCTACTGGGTCAACACACTAGCCTTGACTTATCTGATGTATGGCTCAGGAAGTTCTTTAACTCAGAAAACAGTACTTAGGATCCCTATGCCATATTGCATTCAGACATCTGGTGTGTACACCTAATGACAAAACAGCTTCTCTGAGGAGTTTTCCATTGTCATGTCTTTTTGACCTAGGGGTATGAACCTAGCTTTTTAAAGGTAACACTGGATTGTCTTGCACAGTCAACTTAAAAGGAACTGCATCAAAGACAACCCAGTTGGTACTTTAAACCCCAATCCCCAGCTTCGAAGGCTGGTGCCCTATCCATTAGGCCACTGCGCTGTTTTTACTGCCTGTGAACTGTAATATGCCTCCAGGGAGTTGCTGACACACGTAACAAAAACAACATGAACAAAGAGTAGAGTGGATCTCTCACAGAATTTTTTGTGGCACTGCAAATTGCTTTTACAGGGCTCGTTGGTCTAGGGGTATGATTCTCGCTTAGGGTGCGAGAGGTCCTGGGTTCAAATCCCAGACGAGCCCTACGCCTGTCATCGAGAAAGAGGCGGAGCTGTGCTATCTATGGTGTTTTTATGTTAATTGTAGCAGCTTTGACATTAGTTAATGAACATTTAGTGGACTTCTGATCTAAATCAGTCTAACATGTACAATTATACAGACAAGAAAAGGAGCGGCAATGATTCGGTTGTTAGATTTGTTATGGATCTTGAACAACCCACCAACTTTATATGTAAGCACCATTTTGTCTTTGTACACAGTCTCTTCTCTGTAGGCACCATGCAGGATTCAAAATGGCCTTTCGCGTTAGGTATCTCGTTACCCTTTTAGTCATAACAGGTAATATGCATGGTAATGCAGGAAGGTAATGACATGCAAACACATCTCAAGAAGGTTTTCACAGCTACCGTGTTTCATCCACCAAACATGCTCCCAAATTGAAGTGAGACCTTCAAAGACAACCCATGGGACTTGAAACCAACAATCCCAAGCCCGGAGGCGGATGCCTTATCCATTAGGCCACTGGGCAATTTCGCCAATCATTGTCATGGATTTTTTGTATGCCTTAACAAGATACAGTGGTTTAAAAATGAGGAAATTTACAGAATATAAAATGCATCACTTACAATAAAATAAAAAACATGCAAGTGTATATTCAAATCAAGTCTTAATTAAATATACATTTGATATATTTATTCAATTATTAGCTGTGCTTTCCTTAAAGGCCTCGGTATACATCAAACAAAATTAAAGAATAAATTCAGAGCACCCAGGAAGTGATCCTATACTGTAGATTGCCATTATAACAGGGCCAGATCTTTGCATAGCATATCTTTGCATAGCAGTGTCGTAGAGAGAGGGAAGAGGGCTTATTGCTCTCAACAAACAATTGCACACAAGTTTCTCATTGAATACTCTGTAACCATGCCCTAGCAAAAAAAAAAAAAAATTAGCTCCTTGGCAACAACTCCATTGATTCCATTCAGACTTCAAAAGACATCTTTGGATTAGAGTGTAATAGAAACATGAAAGTTTCAATCCTCCGCTGATTTGCCCGCCTCTAGTATTAGAAAGATTTAGGATTATAAGAATGTGGAGCATGATCAGAGATGACAATAGCAGAATATACAGAAGTATAACTTATAAAAGTATAGAAGTATAGTAATAAGGTAAGAGAGCTGTATTTAAGAAAAATAATCAATGTGTGAATGAGATTGATGAACACTGGAAAAAAAGAAAAATCTTTTCATGATGGGTTGAGAAAGTGCCATGGGTCACGCATCCAACCTGATCCATGAAAGATGACACTGCCTTGACTATAGCAATTTCTCTAAAGTTTAGAATTCGACTGATCAAGCCTTGGGTCCATAACACAATTAAGTATAAAAATAATGGGAGTTGAAATACAAGAAAAAGAGAAGTAAAAAGCAGGGTTATCCTGTTTTGGGGCAAAAATGTTTACCAACACCACTGCCATTTGAAAAAGACTAGTTCACAATTTTGAAACCAAATTGACCTCCAATGCTAATTTTAGGTTAAGTTTACACCTGCAAATCCATAATTTATTTTAATATATTCATTTTGACACACAAACACATTGTTTTGTAGAGAATGAGAAAGACTGTGAAATGTATGATGCATCGTCATCCCAAACTGAGCATGACATTGTCACCACTATGCCAGATGAGAAGAGGAAAAGATTAATGAAAAAGAGAACATATAACGATTATATTGAGTGTAAGTGCATAAATATTCTTCAAATATTTGTTTATATTTTTTTATATAAATTATATATTATTAAAAATGTAAGCTAACACATGTGACACTTGCAGGGTCTTTAATCTCAGAAGATGACGCCGCAAAAGTTACTAAAAAGACAAGTGAGGGGAACTACATTTCTTGAACCTTGTATATATTAGGTTTCATGTTTTATGTGTGTGACATTAACGTTTATCACTGATAAAGTGAACAGTGAGTATAAATACCTTTTTTGACTGTTTATGTAGATAAAATACAGGTTTGCAGGCTTTTCCAAAACCTCCTGAGCTACCAAAAGCTTGCCTACACTCTAAAATTATTAATTAAACCCAAAATCATGCTGGTCTATGCTGGTTTTTTCAGCAGGGTTTACTGATGAGGATGACAAATAGGATGACAGTGATGAAGACATCAGTGGTCCCAGACCTGACCCCCAGAAAATGACCTCCAAAATGACGGTATTTAATTATTTTTGTAAAATATTTATTGTATATTAATATTTTTTTTCGTCGTGACAAACTGGGGTATTAGACGCAAATAGGAGCTTATGTACGCCTACAGTTCAACATTCATGTTAACTGAATAAACAGTTAGTAAACACAAGTACATATTATGAACATAATTTATTACATCACCAATTATCATAGTAGAAACAATTTCTCAAGCAGTTTGTGATGCATTTTGGAAATAGGAGATGAGCCCCTGGTCTAATGCGTCACCTGGCTCGAGAAACCCGTTCTCAAAAGACTTATTATTTGGGTAGCACACATATTCTGAATGCCTTCGCAGAATTCGAATGAGCCATTTTAATGTAGATTAATCTAGATTAATCTAGATAAAAAAAAAATATCTATGCGCACCTATAATATATATTATATATATATATATATATTATATATATAATATATATATATATATATATATATATATATATATATGGATATGGAAAATTTATTAAGTAATGTATCTTGGTAATGAATAAATTAGTATCCAATAAATGTTATTTATTATTATTTTTGGCAAAGCTAGTTGACTAAACTAGTTACTAAAACTTCAATGTTAAGCTGCTTTGACACAGTCTACTTTGTAAAAGTGCTATAGAAATAAAGATTAATTGAATTGAATTAAGTCACAGGGGTAGGTGTCTCAGCAAGGTACTTTAGACTTGACTTCACACTTCCTCCAGCATGCATGGGTCTTCCACAGGGCCTCCATTCAGTGGGACAAGGTAGGCATTCCAGGTAGGCATCCAGAAGGCATCTGAAACAGATGCCTAAGCCACGTCTACCCAAGTGACAGAGCTCCTCACCTTAACTCTATGGTACACCCCGTGAGGAAGCTCATTTTGGCTGCTTGTATCCAAGATTAAGTCCTTTTGTCATGACTCAAAGCTTATAGGTGAGAGTAGGAATGTAGTTTAACCTGTAAATCAACAGCTTGCCTTTTGGACCAGCTCCTCCTTTACTTCAACAGACACTTCTTTGACCAATTGACCAGTTTTATTGCAGCTGCTGCCACGCACCAATCTGCCTGCCAATCTAATTACCCTTCCCACACTAATGAACAAAACCCCAAGATACTTGAACTTCTCTACCTGGAGCAAAGACTCTCATCCAACCTGGATATAGCAAGCCACCTTTATCCGTAGATACCAAGGCCTCGAACTTGCAGGTGCTGATTTCATCCCCACCATGTCACACTTGACTACAAATCCACTGCAGTACATGTTGAAGATCCAGGTCCGTTAAAGCCAACAGAGCAACATCATCTTTAATATAAACAATGAAATTTGGTCATACCCAAACCAGACCCACTCCGGTTCTAGGCTGTACCTAAAATTCTGTCCATAGAAATAAAACAGAACCAATGACAAGGGTAGCCCTCAGAGTCCAACATGCACTGGGAACTTAAAGAGCCCATATTATACATGAAATAGGGTCATATTTAGGTTGTAAGGGTCTCCAACAACAGTCTAATATGCATGCAAGGTCAAAAACACTTTTATGGTCTTATAATCTGCATTTATTTTACCTAATTATCCCAGCGACTCCTATATGAATCATTCAGCGATTCATTTGTACCCAAAACCCCTCCTCAGCGCGAAGCTAATCTGCGCTGATTGGACCGATGACAGCCTGCTGCGATTGGTCGACGACACTGACAGGCTTCAGGGCGAGACAGAGTGAAATGGCCAGCAACTAATCATCAATATAAAAGTAGTCACAGTGCACACACGCTTCATAGTGGATTTTGGCTGCCAGTGGGTGAATGTAAATACAGACGATGGACTAGAAAATACGACGACTAACTATTTTATCAAGCAAAAGTCCAAGAACTGGTGAGGAGATCTCCTAGCAGTCTTCTTGCTCTTTTCACACACACACACGCACACACACACAGGGCCGGCGCGTCCAGAAATAGAGACGGCGCGGCGGCGAAACCTCCCTCCCCCTCCGCGTCCTCACTTACATCCGCGATTACAACCCCCCCCCCCCCCCCACCCCCCCCACCCCAGCTTCGATTTCAACCCCGAACCCCCACCCCACCACCCCCCAACCCCCGGGTCCTCACTTACTACGGGTCCCTTTCGTTTTCACTATCGGGTTGAGGGCGGCGTGATCACCCTTTGCCTAGAGCTTTACCCTATTCAGAGGAGACACACACACACACACACACACACACACACACACATTAACCTCCTAGAGGAGACACTCACACAAACGACCGTCCTCAGAGGAGACACACACACACACACACACACATAGCTGACTATCCGTAAACAAAGCAGCACGCGTTGCGTTTTCAACGTGGCTTTACACGGAATATGAGAATATATAGAGTTAACCTGATACAGTACACGCGGTTACAAGTAACAAAACACAACTAAATACATAATTTGCAAGCTAGAGTAAATGAGGCAACAGTTTAAATCGCACGTACTTACACTGGTGAAATTGGGGTAAGAACTGATTCATGATCCCTGATCCTTGTTCTGACAGTCTTTACTGATCCTTCCTTTAACAAACCGATGAAGTCTTCTTTGTAAGCAGGTAGTTTCCAGAGGCTCTCGATCTGCTCAAGGCTAGGCATTATTGCTAAGGTTTCATCTTTGGGTGAACTGTCAATAATCTCCATCTGCACAGCGTGACTTCATTTGACCGGTGTCTGTGTGTGTCTCTGTGTGTGTGTGTGTGTGTGTGTGTGTGACTTTTTTTTCTGTTAGTGGGCGGGGCCGCAGGTTTCAAATCTCCCGGGCTTGCGCGTAGCAACTACTTGTGTTTCGTAGCTGCATCATCACGAAACACCTAATGACTCGTTATCAAGACGACTCGTTTGAAGCACTATGAGTCGACTCTTTTATAGATGAATCAATAGTTTTAAACACTGTACACTTACAGATTTAAGCCTTAGCTGGATATTTCACTTCACTTAGAGCTGTGTGACACCACTACATGGAAGGGCATTTTCAAAAACCCATAATATGGGCTCTTTAATGCCAGTTCCAGTTTTCCATGACCTGGATGAAATTCACTTTGTTCCTCATGATTTCAAAGTTTAACTATCGGCTGAATTCTCCTCTCCAGTACCCCTGGCACAGACTTTTCCAAAGAGTCTGTGGAGTAAAACATACCCATTAGTTGGAACACCTCTTCTGATCCCCCTTCAAATCACTTTCCCCCAGGTTGTACAGTCCAGAGGTATGGTCCCTGTGTCTATGTGAGGTTGTAGAGGCATGTCAGCCAAGATAGCTCTAGAACTTCCAGAGATTTGAGGTAACCAGGGTGGATCTACGCCCAGCCACTTCTACTGTGAAGCTTACAGACTAGTTCAGTGACTTGAGCTTGCACGAGCAAGTTAACCCTTGTATCTGTCATCTCTGCTTTCTTAATTGAGGCTGTCCTCAAAGAATTCCTTCCACCATCTAATGTCCCCAGAATATCATTGAGGCAGGCCAGTAGTCCTCTTGGTCAAGTTTTTTGTTTCCCCAACCACATGGGTTTGCAGCACGCTTGGCGTGTTGATTGATTATCATCAGCTGTCCCATAAGCCAGCCAGGCCTGGTAGAACTTCTCCTTTAGTTTAATGGCATCCTTTGCTTCCAATGTCCATTACCAGGTTTGGGGTTCTGCCACAACAGGCACTAGAGGCCTTGAAGCCAAAGCTCCGATGACTGTGTTGACAAGTCAGAGAGCATGGACCATTTGGTTTAAATTCCAGCCTCCCGCAGGATCTGGTCAAAGCTTTTCCAGATGGGAGAGTTGAAAAACCCTTCAACATGTAGTTTAGTAGAAGTTCCCAGCAAACCCACACATAAGTTTGGGGCTGCCAGGTTTCTCTGGCCTCCTCCTCTGCCAGTGGATCCAACTAACTACCTGGTGTGGTTATCAGTTGACAACTAGCAGACTTTTGAAAACGATTTGTCTGCGCTTGAGAATTTTGGATTATTGCTATTCTCATCTTAATCAATTGGAATATTTAATTTATTTTTTAAATATAAATAGTATTTCAGTATTAAATGTGAATTTTGTATGCATATCACAGTGTAGCCTGCAGTAAAACAATTAGACAAACCTTGAAAAAGGTTACATCGTGCATGCTGTGAAATCGTTATGAAAGCATTTATTAATTTAGAATGAGACATTTGATTAACTTTTAGCCATTTTCCAGACCTACAGAACAAGGTGTTCCAAGAGTTCCTCCATCAATTTTTCATTGTCTACATCAACAGCATCCTAATATTTTCCCAGATCCTGGCTGACCATTGTCAGCAAGTCATGCTGGTCCTTCAACATCTGAGAAAACAATCTATATGTGACGTTGGGGAAGTGTGATCTCCACACGCCCTTAGTCTAATTATTATATTTCAGTCAGTCCTTGAGGGGACAAGGGAAAGGTAAAGTCCTTACATGGCTCAACTTCATCATATAACTCCAGAGTGTTTCTCGGCTTGGCAAATTTCTACAGAAGATTTTTACTCAAGATTCAGGAAAATCCTAGATCCCTCCTAGTTAGCATTCTTCGAGGCAACCCCAAGTCCCTTCCATGGAACAATTTATACTATCACTTACCAACTAGGTTCTAAAAACCGCAAAGCTGATGCTCTGTCCTATAAATTCTCCTTGATCTCAACCAATATATGTCAGTTATACTACCAACCCTTATGTGTGTCCCATACAATAAAATCTCAATGAAGTCACAGTATGCAATCTTTTGGGTTCTGGTCACCCAGGCAGAACATGCAACTGAAGCTGCGTAGTCTGTGCTGTCAAAAACACATAGAAGTTTGCCTCTGGCTAAACTTGTTCCACTCTTCATCCCAGCACTTCTCCAAGGCTCATAAACTGATTTGCATCAAAGGTCTACTTACTGCCTTAAGTGCTGAACTGTTCTTCCCTGTGTTCAGAAGCTGGGTTCACAACGCTAAAATAATCATTTGCAATATCTGATTGACTGGGTACAGCATGGAAGAAAAATCTTTTACCACTCTCATCCAGACCAGCCGGGCCTTATAAGTTGTAGTCTTCCCATAATAACATCAGGCGCCACACATGCAGGATGGGGTAATGCCAGGCATTCACTGCAGCCACCACCCTTGCTAAGACCCCAGGGCACACATGCTTAATTACCCGGTTATAAAGCCTCTTATAAAAGATACTCACCTTTGCTCCATCAGCCAGTGATTTACAATTCACATCCTCAGACACTCAATTGTGATTGCTACTTACCGACATTCTGTGTTTCTGTTGTCTCCTTGTCTTTAGGCTTCCATGTGTCATGTTCTCACCTCCTGGGGGGTGTTGACCAAAAGTAGAACTAAGAAAGCCATAATTTTACAAAAAATGTAACTTGACCTAGTTTACTCAGGGCGTTTTGCCTTAGTCCATTGCAGGTTTGCTGATCTAGGATGAGAATGTGTCATTATGTCAAGCCTAGTGTAAATAACCGGCATAAGTACGCATTCGCTGCATTCTTTAAAAAGGCCATGGGATTGATCACAGAAGCAATGATGCAAGATATGATGAGCCAATCAGGTAACAAGTTGAAAAACGTTTGCATGCTCAACTTCTAATGAGGTCCTTTGCAGTATAAATTTACAGAGTAGACATCTGACTTAATTTGCATCTGTTAAAGAAATAAGCCAAGGGACCTCTGGTTGAGTTGAAAGAAATACCTTATTTTATGTTTATGCTTAAGTAGCTCAATTCTGATAGAACCAATACATAAAATTTTATGAAAAGTAAAAAATACAAATAAAAAACATCTTTAACAATTGTTTTACACATTGTATAGGTAAAAACCCAGGAGTCAGCGGGGGGCCAGTTCATCCACAAAAATACAGGTATGGTTGTTTGGCACTATTTTCAAAAGGTGAACATTTTCAAATCCCTTAGTACAAAACTTAAAACTGATCCATTGTAATACCACTACTTTATCTTTCAAAACCTGATGTGATGATTTCATTATAGTTGCACATATTTTTATTACACATAATTACTTTTTCAGAACACTAGATAATTGTATTATGCATCAGGGCTCGGAAAATTTTTAAAATGCTTTTTATTTTTAATAATAATATATAAATATTCAGAATGTTTACTCATGTTTATTTTGGTTATTTAAAAGTTCCATATATTGCATTGGTCTAATAAGTTAAATTGTTCTGTGATATCTGCATAGTAGATTTAATTCAATTCAATTCACCTTTATTTGTATAGCGCTTAGGATCATTTTTATTTCTCCGCTGGCCAAACGTCTTGTGCAGAGCTGCAGTCTCAGTGGCGGAGGCTGGAAGCTGGCCTCAGCGAAGACTCGTCTGTCTCTGGAGCATCACAGGAATCAGTCTCGTGTTCTCCACTCTTCCATGACCATCACAGTAGCTGCTCAGGATACGGCCTGGTCCAGGATATGGAAACCTTGGGATCATCTCGTCGTTGGTCTTGGATCGAATCAGTGACTCTGCATAGTCTGAGGGCCTTGTTTATGGCTTTGGTAAGTTAAAAAATCTCCAGAAACAGTTTTATAAGCTAATTTATTACTCCTTAAAATACCCCTAGATCAGAAGGTCCATGATTGACCGTATATGGTTTGTGTCGTGAATATTAACAAGCTCCGCTCTGAATGCCGCTCTTACAGACACACACACACACAGAGAGAGAGAGAGAGCATGATGACGTACACTGAACACGGACAAATATCAATCCAAACAGAGTAACGTTAACGTTAATTTTTCTCACCAAATCTGTTATTGATAAAGGCTAAATTATAATTAAATTTGACAAAAGAGAGTAAAAAAGATTTATCGCGTTTTGTATTTTGAAGCCAAAGAAGTCACAGAAATCACAGCCAGGAATTAATATCAACCTCTGCATGAACAGATGACAGTTGAGCAGAGGGATCTGACATGATTCGGCAGTCTATGTGTTTGTTGAAACATACTCGTCAAGTTTCATAAATTAACAATTAACGATAAATTACCAAAAGATGTAACTAAACTTACCTTATGCCTCTTCGGAGTGGAGATGAATAAATGTGCTATCTGTAAATCTTGTATTTTGCTTGCTTAAAACATAGTTTGTACTGTGGTTTCAGGAAGTTACTATTAAGTCAGTGTTAAAACATTTCCATTGACAAAACGCTTAATTTGTGTAGTGTAAAGGACATTTTGTGATTGTGTACTGCACTTGCACAATTAAAAATATTTGGAAATGTTTTAAAAGGTGCACTTTTGATGATCTGTTGTGATAAAAGCACTAAGCGTTTTGAAAATGTACCAGTTGCTTGTAAAATTGTGCTAAACCAATAAAAAAACTAACTATGCTGATAATTTGTATTAACCTATTTTTTTTGTGTGTGTGTTTATATTAGAGCTCGACAGACAAAAAAACAAGCGTGCATATGTTAAAAGACCATGGGCTCCTTCAGAAGTCAAATCTGTCATCAAATACTTCCGGGAGCACATTAAAAAGGGAAAGCTGGCTACATTGCCAGAGTGTCATGCCTGCAAGACAGCTGAACATCCAGTTCTTGACTCACGAACTATTCAGAATATAAGAGACTTTGTGAGAAACAAAGGAAAATCTAACAAGCAATGTTTTTAATGTCTAAAGGAAAAGTCTAAAAGATGTCATTTGGACAATTGTACTTGTGAACTATTTCTACTTTTCTAAGCTTTAGATTTTTACTTTTTAAACATTTTTTAAATAGTTTTAAACTCATTTTAAATATTATCTATTAAAGTATTTAATGTATCTGTTTTTACTCCTGTACTTCAAATGTTTGATGTACTTCAGTTTTAACATTTAACAGTGCACACTGTTTTTAGTATTCTGTAAGTTGTGTGGTAGCTTGTTTTTATTATTACTTATTATTCTTGTAATGTTATTATTACTGCAAATAAATACTTTACTCTAATTACTATGAATTAGCACACTGTGTGTACATGTAAACAGCAAATACAATAAAAGAAGCTTGTCATTCATTCATCATTTTCTTGAAGTATGCATCTAACCCCAGTCAGTGTTTTTGTTATGTTACTGGTCCCTGTAAACCATGTTTGACCCTTTAAACCACTTTGCTTGTTGTGTATGAATGATTTACACAAGCAGACCCTTTAAACCTGTGTGTCCCAACAAACCATGATACAGATGACCCTATAAGCCTGTGAAAAAACAGGTGTAATTTTTCCACAACTCCATGGTCACAAGTGATTTTTTTAAGTGAGATGTATCTTAATGAGGCCATGACAGATTGTTTGATATATAAATTTAATTTGTAGGTTGTAATGAAAGGTGTGTCCCCCTAAACCACAGTGGTTACATGCTGTCCCTGTAAACACTATATACCTGTATGTGTGCGTGTGTGTAAGAGAGAGAGAGAGAGCAAGCAAGTGGAAAACGAGGGAGAAATGTATCAATAAGTCCTGTTAATGTAATATGCTTTAGGCTATCAAGTTGGTATTGGCATGAACAGCTATACCTGTTAACAGGTTTCTTATATGTAAAACGGTCCTATTCAGTTAATGGTCTGGCCTATTAGACAGCTATTAATAGAGATGACTGCATATGATGATGATCCATTTATTTAAATGAATATGTGACACAAGTATTTAAATTTCATTGTTGCAAACAAGTTACAGGAGAGAGTGCAGTTGTTGTTTTATATGATGTCCACCACTGTAATTACACCATGATGAAAAAGAAGTCTCAGAAATGCTGTAGTTGGTGTAGGTGGAGCAGGTTAATCACATTAAAAGTTCTGCATTGTGTAGATATGAAAGTGAACTCTTGTTGTTGAATTACCCTGTATAAACTGCCTATACAATAATTTTACTTGTGATGTAATTATTTCCTAATTATAAATATATAGATGTATGACAGATTTAATAGTGGACTCCAGAAAGGTAAGACCAAAGCTTGAAATTGCACCATGTGAGTGCATGAGACCAATAGAAGATCAAAACATGAGCTATATGGAGCAATCGCTCGCTTTTAGCAATGTCTAATCATATTGTTTTATCCCACCTTATCCCACATTGAATCGACTGCATTGATTCCTTTGTCTATTAGGCTAGTTTCAATTGGATTTCAGAATGTCACTATGCAGAGTGAGTGCATTTTCCCTCCTTCTCCTGGTAAGGAGATAAAGCTGTATAATAGAATTAGTTATATTTCAGATAATATAAATCAAATATTAGCAACAAAAGACCAATTTCATAATGTTTTTAGTGTAAAAGACTTCAATTTAAAGCAAAACAGATGCTGGAAAACTGGATCAGATATATGGCACTTTACTCACACCTGATTACCTCTGCAGATTATACACAACATTTTACGGCACCTGGAATGAACACAAATGAGTTTGAAGTTACAGTGTTTCTCATCCATTTGTGGTTAATGTACAAACAATTATCTACAAAGGCCAAAAGTAGCAAAAAAAGTTTGTGACAGTATGTGATCGCTTTACTGTGTTAAAAGGAAAAGGTTTTGTCACAGGGTATCTTATATATGCTTTTGTGAATGTTTATGCATATTTGTATGCACAAACACAAGTAATAATTAGAGGGGAAAGCATCTTTGTTACATACCAGGTGAATAAGAGGCATAGAGAGAGCTGAGCTGCTCACACATGTTCTGTTCAACTAAAAAAACGGAGGAAAGAAAACAATAATTGGCACAGAAACAAGTTACATTTTGATCGTTAAAATCTATAGACACTTTTAGAAAGAAATAATTGACCTGTTAAGAGTGTGTTGACAGTCTTACAGAAACCAGTAATGAGCTGCATGTGCTTTAAGAGAAATAAAGGACTCTAAACTCACATAAAGAACAAGTTCAGTGATAAATAAATAACTAAAACATTGCTAATAGTTAGGTCATGTCAATGTATTGACTGAACTTAACAAATAAAACCTCACTGTGAAGTTTAGAAATTGTTTCTTTCAACGAATGATAATATATCACTGTATAATAGGATAAGACTTACATAACTATTATATAAGTGAAATTATGAATGTGAAATTTCAAATCAAAGTACCTCAACATAATTATATCAACATTAACTACAAAATGCAGCAGCTAAAATAAAAAATAAGCTTCCATCAATAGTCATATAAAAAACAGCAACAAATCAAATGATGATGGCTAAAGTCAACTTATTTTCCCAATACATCATTATTTCTCTGTAAAACTGGTTTGTAAAGCTGCTGAACTTTCCATCCCCCACATTATGTCTTGAGTCTTCACTGCTCTCCACTGCTCATTTGCATCTTTATACCAGCATTAATGGGGGCCAATTGAGTCTTATCCAATCATATTCCAGATCCAGTAGCTTAGCAGGGTTGTGTTTATATATTCTGGGTTCCTAACAGAATCTTTATTGGCTTATTTAGCTATAAGAGAACAACTTTGGAGGACAAACTACAATTGTAAATTCCTACATTGGGATTATTACCAACAACAACATACAAAGAAAAACCCACTGAGGCCATTTCTCATCCCCCTTCATTGAAGACTGAAAAGGTGAGTTGCACATTCTGAATTTACAGTCAAATAATATCTGAATGCTAACATTATAATGTATCAAATCTAAACATGTGTGGATGCATTGTTCAAACTTGTGTTAAGTTCATCAGTCATTTTTAAAAGCCTCTTTACAACTATTTAGTTTTTGTTTGTTTGTTTGTTTATTTGGTTATAAAATATTGTTTTTATCCTGACAAATGGACTGTAGACCAAATAAGTTTCAACCTATTACATATATAGGTTGGAACCTGGCCAGCAATTTTGGAGAATTTGATGTTTCCCCATTCAAACATACAAAGAGGCAGTAACATCAGTGAATGCAAGTGAATGAGTTAAAGCTATGGATAAAGAAATGCAATCGATTAAAGTAAATGCAACCTCTTACCAACCTACCAGAAGGCAAAGATCTAGTAGGGGTAAATTGTTTTTTTTATTAACATAAATAATGATGGTCTTACAAATACAAAACAGAAAGCAGATAAAGTATAAAGTGGAAAACGAGGGAGAAATGTATTAATAAGTCATGACTAAGAGTAAGTGGGGTAAAAAAGCTAAACAAAAAGACTTATTTTAGCGTGGTGGTGTGACGTCATAAGGCTGCGCCACTCTCACACTGTGATTCAACTGGAGAAAGGTTTGTTTTAAATCTTTTACACAGATGTAAACCGACTGATTAAAGTTTCAGGTTGTTCATTTAATGCTAAATGTACCTGCTGTTGACAATATTATTTTAACCCTTAATCAAACGGAGTACTGTTTTACTCACAGTGAGGTCTATTGTTTAAATAAGATAGGATAAACTTTATTTGTCCCCGAAAGGAAATTCTTGTCTTGTGCAAATAAGTGCTACAACGTTGCTGTAAGCAGATAATAAAATAAATAAAACAAACAAAACAATCAAGAACATACCTGAATAAAGTTTGAATAAAGTAACAGAAATGTGTGTAATAAGTGTTTTAATGAAGGTTTAACTTAGAGTATAATGTCATTACCACTCTAAGTATACATCACTATATATAAGAAATGGAGTTCTAGTTTTAATCAGCTCATTTGTGGCTATTGTTTCTTGCTCAGACTTACCTGATTTCTTTTTGTTAATTACTCTCAATAGAAAGTGTTGAAGCAAGTGTTGAAGAGAAGTTATTTTGTTTCTGTTCATTGTTTTATTTATTTTTTCAACAGGATAAAGTGTCTTGTTTAAAATAAACAAACGCAGAGAAAAACTCCTGCTGAACTGCTGAAGCGACTGATCTCCACACTGTTATAAAGATGGCGTTTATTAAAGAGGAGAGTGAAGATGTGAAGATTGAAGAAACATTCACAGTCAAACATGAAGATCTGCAGGAACAAACAGGTTGGTTTTCATTCTAAAAGACCAACTCAGTCATTTGATCCTCATTCAGATATATTATAATAATAAGAATGTGATGAGTGTGAGTGTGCTGCCTAGTTCTCCTAAATGCACATAAGCACTCATTGAAAGACAGGAATGAGTTTCTTTCCTTCTACTTGTTCTCATGTCTTTTGTCTTTCGTTTTATGTATTATTATTCTCTCATCTTCTCTACCTTCTTATTATTAATGCTTCTTGTTCTCCTACTGTTTTGTAAAGTGTCCTTAAGCACTGGCGCTATATAAAATAAATAAAAACAATAAATTAAAAAAAGTTTAACTGAGCTGAAGATATTTGACCTACAGTATTCTCATAGAAGATATCTGCTATTACAGTGTTGGCTTAGTACTTTCCATTTGCATATGTCATGTTGATCACAATTCCCCTTTTGTCATCAACCTCTCTATAGGATTAAACTTGTTTCTAGAAGTTGTTACTAGTTCTCACAGATAGTATCTAGAATTACATCATTATTATAATAACTAATTACCAGGTCTATTGTGTTTAAACAGGGTTTCTGTGGGGTCTTAAAATGTCTTAAATTCCAAAATCAAAAATTTAGGCTTTAAATAGGCTTAAATTTACTGAAATATTGTGTTGTAGATCTTAAATCTTTTTTAAACAAGTCTTCATTTTCCTTTGTTCATGTTTTGCTACCCAATCTGGCCAAAACCCATACAATCACCAACAATCCATCTTAATAAAACCTTAAACTTTTAATTCAAAAGGGTCAAACTCTATTTATCATTATGGTTTAATTATTTTCCTCACAATAACATTTGTTTAAACATGCTCCATGTATTTACTGCTGAGGACATCGACCTGGACAGATTGTTGTGCATAGGTTTTGTTTATTATAGTTTTTAAAACGTTTAAAACATTTTACAGTGTAGAAATAACAATAAATCATAGCAAGAAACATCCTAATACATAGTTACTAAATTGGAACTGAATTGACAGTAACAATTTACAGTTTTACAACTTTTTAGCCAAACATTCTACTCGCTATAACTGCAAATATCACATGACACTGAAATCAGGATTAAAATATTTTTAAATTGTCCAGTGTGTGATTTAATGAAATATTCAGTTTTCCTTTTGTAATTGTGGTAATAGTATTGACAGTTTACAGTTTAAACATTTGAAATTTAAAATATTGCTTAATTATTATTATTATTATTATTATTTTTTATATTTTTGATTCCGCAATGATACATGATGGGAAAATAACTCACTAATTCAGACATCAATAATTTTTAGTAATTTAATCTTTGAATAAATAAATAAATAAATATTCAAAGTAAATAAATAATTAAAATAAATAATCAAAAATGTAACTATGTAACAATTTTTTTAAAGCTGAAAAAAGGATGGCTTTGGTCACTAAATGTACCTGCAACTATAGAATCACCCATATAGTTCATGGAGAGCAACATGTTTTTGTGGAGTTTACTTGATAACTTGGCAAACATCACTTAAGCAAGCAAACACTGAGATAAATATAGTCTGCAATACAAATAATAGTTGTAAAATAAAAGTTAGTTTGCTTTTATTAAAATGACAGAGAACATTTAAAAAGATAAATACATTACTTTTAAAATGCTATAAATTATTTTACTACATTATTGTCTATATATATATATATAAATTGAACTAATGCATTAAACTGTTAATGCAGCCAAGGGTAAGGACATTTAAATAAGATAAGTTTAATGTGAGGTAAACTTCATCATTTACTGTTAACCTTAAAGTATTTTAGTATCAATTTAGCTAGGTATTTAAAGCCATCGAAACAGTACACAGCGTTGCACAGCATACGTTAGGTCCAAAAAAAGATTAATAAATTTACCCCGCACAAACTTAGGCTCTGTTTACACTGTCAGGTCTTGATACAGAATTCTGATTTGTTGCCAATATCAGATTTTTTTTGTCTGTCCGTTTACACGTTCTTTTAATTGTGACCCATATCCAATTCATGTCTTTACACTTGCTGTACAATTTACGATGCATGCATAAACGTGGTTTCTAGCATCTGTGCCACACTAGCCAGAAACCGTCTTGTTTATAGCTCTGCGAAATATGCGAAGCGTAGTATAAGTAGTGAATGGTTGAGTCTAGATTTACCTCCACTCAGTTTACGTAATGGCATGGCCCTGATGTGTGTGTGTAGTTGAAGATGTAGCCTTTGCCTGTGTGCGCACTGGTGTTGTTGGAGAGAATAAAGTTGTTCTATGTGTAGCCTGCAGTGAGTGTATTAATAGCGATTAAAAAGCAAAAGTTACAACATGAAGTTCGGCCAACTTTAAAATGATTTTGAGGCGGAGGAGGAGGTGGGAAAGGGCCGTCATCGCAGCTTTCGATTATGGTTAATATGCTGTATGATGTCCTCCGCCATTCAGAGGAATGTGTGGGTACAAGAGAGATCTCAGGTCTGGTGGGAGCAAATTGTGGCGACTGACCACTTTCCTCCATGTTTCCTCTGTTGTTGTTGTTGTTGTTTACTGCGTCGGAATCTCCACACACGCTTTTTCCTTCTACATCATTAAACCGCGGAGAAGCACCACATTGTCACAAGTTTAATGATGATCAGAACAGAACGCCTCAATAAATCCGATCTGCCTGTGTACATGACAGTCGCATTGTCACATATCCGTTTTATATCTGATTTATTTCCACATATGAAGGAGACCTGAAACCGATCACTGAATATTCGAATGCATGCGTTTTTTTCTGTTTACATGGTCATTGAACAGATCCGATCTGTGTCACATATGAGCAAAAAATTGGAATTGGGTCTCATTTAACTGGCAGTGTAAATGGAGCCTTAAACGTAACTTTAACGGTACACAAGCAAGATGTGCTAAAAGTTAACTGATTTTGTATGTCTGTTTGACTATTTGACATTTGACTCTGTGCGAGTGGGCATAACCGCCATAACTTGATTTTCAAGACAGCCTCGCCGCAGCCAATCACTAGCGTTTGATCCGGGCACGTTAAGGATGCAGGTTTTCTAGCTCACTGATGTTGACAAGATTATACCCTTGGGTATTGAAATTTGGTACAGAACGAAAATTATTTTTTCGATACTCGATAGTATCGAGACGATTCGGTCGGTGCTTAAAAAGTATTGAACTCGATACCCAGCCCTACCTTTAGAACGTTATAACATCACTAAAAGCAGCATCGAAGCAGTCTCCTTTCAGTCAATCCACCTTATCACGGATATTGTCAGCCTGATCTGGTGTATTAATCAACTATTGTGGGTTCTGGAACTATTGTTATTTTACATTTAATGTGCCTCAAAATTTCAGTGTGTAGCCAATGTTTCCAGTGTCTTTTCAATTTTTAGCTTTTGAAGAGAGTTTTTAAGACTTAATGAAAACTAATGTTTTATTTCTTTATTTCAGACTTAATTGAAGAGAATGAGGGGAGTAAAGAGGAGAAACACCATGACAAAATTGACGAAAAAAGTCAATTACAGACTGATGGTATTTTGAAAAGGAGAGACAAGAATTGTTTCACCTGCACTCAGTGTGGAAAGAGTTTTGGAAGACAAAGCAGTCTTAAAATTCACATGAGGATCCACACTGGAGAGAAACCATTCACATGCACCCAGTGTGGGAAGACTTTCAGCCAAATATCAGCCCTTAGCAAACACAAAAAAATCCACACTGGAGAGAAACCATTCACATGCACTCAGTGTGGGAAGAGTTTCAGCCAATCATCATCCCTTAATAGTCACATGAGGATCCACACTGGAGAGAAACCATTCACTTGCACTCAGTGTGGGAAGAGTTTCAGCAAATCATCATCCCTTAATCTACACAAGATGATTCACACTGGAGAGAAACCATTCACATGCACTCTGTGTGGGAAGAGTTTCATCCAATCATCATCCTTTAATCTACACATGAGGATTCACACTGGAGAGAAACCATTCACATGCACCCATTGTGGGAAGAGTTTCATCCGCTCATCATCCCTTGATCTACACATGATGATCCACACTGGAGAGAAACCCTTCACATGTACCCAGTGTGGGAAGAGTTTCAGCCAATCATCACACCTTAATCAACACATGATGATCCACACTGGAGAGAAACCCTTCACATGTACCCAGTGTGGGAAGAGTTTCAGCCAATCATCACACCTTAATCAACACATGAGGATCCACACTGGAGAGAAACCATTCACCTGCACTCTGTGTGGGAAGAATTTCAGCCAACCAGCAAACTTTAATCAACACATGAGGATCCACACTAGAGAGAAACCATTCACATGCACTCTGTGTGGGAAGAGTTTCAGCCAATCATCATACCTTAATCTACACATGATGAGCCACACTGGAGAGAAACCATTCACATGCACTCAGTGTGGGAAGCGTTTCAGCAAATCGTCATACCTTAATCTACACATGAGGATCCACACTGGAGAGAAACCATTCACATGCACTCAGTGTGGGAAGAGTTTCAGCCAATCATCACACCTTAAAAAACACATGAGAATCCACACTGAAGAGAAACCATTCACATGCACTCACTGTGGGAAGAGTTTCAACCAACCATCAAACCTTAATCACCACATGAGGATCCACACTGGAGAGAAACCATTCACATGCAATCAGTGTGGGAAGAGTTTCAGCATATTATCATCCCTTAATATACACATGAGGGTCCACACTGGAGAGAAACCATTCACATGCACTCTGTGTGGGAAGAGTTTCAGCCAATCAACAAGCCTTAATGAACACATGAAGATCCACACCGGAGAGAAACCATTCACTTGCACTCAGTGTGGGAAGAGTTTCATCCGCTCGTCATCCCTTAATATACACATGAGGATCCACACTGGAGAGAAACCATTCAAATGCACTCAGTGTGGGAAGAGTTTTAACAACTCATCAAACCTTAATCAACACATGAGGATCCACACTGGAGAGAAACCATTCACATGCACTCAGTGTGGGAAGAGTTTTAAGTACTCATCAAACCTTAATCAACACATGAGGATCCACACTGGAGAGAAACCATTCACCTGCTCCTAAGCCGTGGTCACACTGGACTTTTCTCCCCATAGACTTCCATTCATATGCACGTGAATGCGTCAGACCGGAAACGCAAGTTCTTGCATCAAGTTTCGCAGTTCACTTCTTTGCAAAGTTCAAGCTTGGTGAACTCTGACCTGCGAAATCGCATCACTTGACTGTGTCAGACCAATCGAAGATCAAAACATGACCTCGCTGGACCAAAATGTAAAATATGGACCAATCGCTCACTTTTTTTAAAATGTCTAATCATCTTGTTTAATCCTGCCCCTTTTCGCAGAGCTGTACAACAGAATTTTGTATGCTCAAACTCTAGTGTGACCGCAGATTCAGTGTGAGATGAGTTTCAGCAACTCCTCAGACCTTAAACACATGAAGATCCACACTGCTGTGAAAGAGTATATGTGCTTGAGTGTGAAAAGATTTTTATTACAGCTCCAAAATTGAAACTGCACCAGACAATTCACACTGGAGAGACCGTACAATTGTTCACACTGTTACAAGAGGTTTAATCAGTGAAAACATATGAAAACACAGAAGAGGATTCCCACTGGAGAGAAACCATACAGATCTGATCAGTGTCTACAGAGTTTCGCTCCTTCGGCGCAGCTTAAGAAATACATGGACAAAAAGTTGCACACACACTGAATGAGAAACAAATCACTGTGAAGACATCGCACATCAAAGAAGGTGGAGCTCCAGGATGGTTAGTTTGCTGTATACCAGGGCCTCAAGTTAAGGAAGCCCATTCAATTGTCCTGTGTTGCATCTTTTATTAGTAACGTTTCTTTATTTTTAGGTTCAAGATTCTTTCTAGTTTACTACATTTACTTTTTTTGAGTAGAATATAAACATGATGAATATTTTCTGATTTAGGCAGAGCGACAGGTATTAAGTTTTACAAAATTAATACACTGTAATGATCCCAAGACCCCAGATTGGAGTATGTGGTAAATCCTGATTGGATGCCTGCATTACTTATCAATGGGTATATAAAAGTTGTTGTGTTAGCTACCCCAGGACGCTGTGGCTACTCAGGAGTCCTCATTTCAAGACCTGCCATCTCATTGACTCTTTAACCTTATTGTTTTGTTATGCATTACTTTTATCATGTAGTTAAAGTGTTGTGATCATATCCTAATTTTTTATCTTAATTATTATCCATAGACATTTGTTGGTTGCTTTGATTGATTGTTCTATGAGTTACATTTTATAATAAATAATTTGCATTCAGGCTATTTTGTTGGCTCATCTCTCTTTTATGTTGCGACTCAAACAAGCGGGTCATAACACTTTGTAAAATGTTTCCGGTTGTATCCGAGATCTTGGCCTTTCAGTCATGACCATAGGTGTGAGTAGGAACCTAGATTGAGCGGTAAATTGAGAACATTGTCTGTCGTTTCAGCTCCTTCACCACAACAGACAATCACATCAACTGCATTACTGCTGCCGCTGCACTGATTCATCTTTAAATCTCACATTCCATTCCATATGAAAAAAAAGCAGATACTTGAACTCCATTTGGGGTAAGGACTCTCCTTCAAACTGGAAATGGTCACCTTTCTCCAGTCAAGCACCATGGTTTCTGGCTTAAAAGTACTGTTTCTTTCCCTGCCATGTCACACTCAGCAGCAAACCGTCCGAAGCCAAAAGGACAATGTTATCTGCGAATGGCAGAGACAGTCCTAGCCTGCACCTACAATTTTGTCAGTAAAAATTATGTTTTTTGAGATCAGCCTCAAAAATAACACATTTACCAATTAAAGTGAATAAATGGATGGATGGATAGACATTGTAGTGGTGGAAGGGGAAGTAGGATGGCTTGTTCAACCATAAACCAAGATGGAGCTCTCTCAGGAGGGATGGACCAGTGCGCGAGATGTCTCAGACTGAAGGCGTAATAATAAAATAAATGCTCAGGAAGCCACAACCCTGTTTTATTAACTGGCTGTTGCAATGTATTCCTATATTACCTAGGGTGCTTATTGGTCCAGAGAAATTAATTGACTAAATATCAAACTGTTTTAAATATGGTAAAGAAATATTTACAGGGATATACTGAAGTAGATAAGTAACTTTAGGAAGGCAATTCATTTTAAGTACCTCAGAGCAGTGGTTCTCTATTCTGGTGCTTGCGCAAAATGAGTTGACAACCGTCCCAAATTAATTTTAGTTCTTATTACTAGATCTTAGAATCACACCTGAGAAACCACCAAAGCAGAGATTTGGCTTCTCGTTAGATTAGATTCAACTTTATTGTCATTACACATGTACAAGTACAATGCAACTAAAATGTGGTGTAGGTCTAACCAGCAGTGCAATAGCAACAAGTGCAGGATACAGGTATAAGTTATAAAGTGCAGTTATAGAAAAAACTCTTAACTGAAAAAATATCTTTACTGCTTAAGATCAATGTGCACCTGATCAGCAAGTGACAACATTTTTTTGAGTTTCCTTCGCCAACTGGCCTCGACGAAACACGGCGTTCCTGATTGGTTGGTGACTCAGCTTCAGTGACTTCAGTCTCCACTTTCCTTCCTAATCTGCAACTGCCTCTCTGGCTATACCACTAACTGTGCCCTCTTTCTCTCTCTCTCTCTCTCTCTCTCTCTCTCTCTCTCTCTCTCTCAAAAAAAAAAAAAAAAAAATTCTACTAATGTTTTGCTTCTTAGACTTTTACACGCCTGAAACTTGTCTATAGCGCTTGTTCACTACTGCTCTTATAGTTGTGTAAATTGCTTCCTTGTCCTCATTTGTAAGTCGCTTTGGATAAAAGCGTCTGCTAAATGACTAAATGTAAATGTAAATGTAAATGTGACGTACTTGGGATTCACTTGTTTGTGAGTGGAAGTTGTCCTGGGTTACCGGGGTGACAGACTCTGCTGAGAGTCGATTTGCAGAAGTTTTTTTTTTTTTTGCAGTTTCGGTAATTCCTAAACTTTAAGAGGTTGCATCGAAAGTTCTTTGCGACCTGATTGCATAGTGGTGCAGTGTCCGAGAGCAAGGCGAAAGGGGGCAGAGAGCAGCAGTGAGCTAATGCAGAAAGCAAAGATTTACTGTTGCAGTAGGTTTTTTTCAAGTGATCTGGTTTGGCCCATCCCAATGGCACTGTCTTACAATGAGCAGTTGCCATGGAGGGCGGGCCCAATAGTCAATAACAGACTACTTGGTAATTTCATGCGGTAAAATATCTTGTAAGTTTGTTACTATCTTACATCAAATGTTACAAGACAAATACTGTTTCTGATACTAGTTTTTCATTTACACCAATGTATAGCAAATATCACTACTTTTTGTTTAGTACCAGACATCATACATTTCAAACCATTGATTAACTTGGTTGCAATAAACGCAAAGAAAGCCACTGCCCCAGAAAGCCAAATTTAGTGATCTCTTTAAATCTCGGGAATTTTTTTGAAGTAGCACACAATTCTTAAATTCACAAATACATTTTTTGTTAATTCACAGATTGTGTTTTGAATTTATTAATTGGATTTTGTAAATGAATAGTGCTGTGCATGGATTAATGTTATTTTATTTATTTATTTTTTTTGAGTCTGATTTATCTGATGTTGAAACATGCAGATCTGCATTTTGGAGCTGTGTTAGCAAAGTCCTCTTTAAAGGACAACTGATTATCCAGAATCACCCTAAAATTTCTAACCGAACTAATGGGGTAATGGTGGATGATGTGTTTTGAGTTGCAGGGAAGATGACGTAAGCAGATGAGTGAGCAGTTGATGTTTTTTCCAAGCCGAAGTACTTCAGGCAGTTTGATGTGAGTAAAAAATTTGGAAATTTAGTTGAAAACAGCACTTTGTAGTGTATTGGAAATAAATAGGAGAGAAACTGGTCTGTACCCTACTGAAAAAAATAGCTTAAACCAGCCTAGGCTGGTTGGCTGGTTTTAGCTGGTTGACCAGCCTGGTTTTAGAGGGGTTTTGGCCATTTCCAAACCAGGCTGGAAATGGTAAAAAACCCCTCTAAAACCAGGCTGGTCAACCAGCTAAAACAAGCAAACCAGCCTAGGCTGGTTTAAGCTGGATTTTTCAGCAGGGTATTTTTCATCCAATGAGATGTTAATTGATGGTTTTTTGAACAGTGAGCTTCCCAGGCCGGTGTAACCCTGCAGGCCCTACACTACCCAACCCGCTCCGAGCTGGGATGAAACTGGCGACCTTCCGCATGACAGTTGCACTAACAAGGAGGCTAAAGACCATGGCCCCTATCGTCTGTCGCCAGAGCACCTTTAGAGGTCAGAGGAATAAGGTTTACCTGCACAGCACTTCACTACCTGGCCTCTGTTACACCTGCTTAAAAATGGTTGGGAATGTGTCAGTGTGGAGTGAAGGAAGAGAGTGAATGTTTTTTCAGAGGGTGTTGTTTGATGGAGATTTAGGTTGGATTTGGTGGGAAATAGACTGTTAATTTGAGTGTTTTTTGTGTAAAGGAGGCCAGCTGATAAGGAGTTGGTGGAGGAGGACAGAGCAGGGTATTAAATGTGCTGAATAATTTGTGGATGTCTGAAGTGGTGTTAATTTTGTTATGGTAGTATGGAGTTTTGTCCGAATGGAGTTGGGAGGCTAATGATGCCAGCTGGGTTTGGTACCTGCTAAGGACAGTGGAGGCTTTAGATTTGTGCCATGCTCTCTCTGTTGCCCTGGGTGCTGTTCAATGTTATCTCAGAACATGCCCTAACTCCAACACTAACCATTCTCTCAGACCATCCGACAACCAGGGGTTAGAGAGAGTAGGGTGCATTGGTCTGGTGGAGACAGGACAGATCTCACCTAAGCAGGATGTTAAAGTGGAACAGAGTGTTTCTGCTGCACTATTTACATCAAGAAGTGAGAATTGTGTGTGTGAGGGTAGGGAAGATGTAACAGTGGAGAAGTGTGTGGAGGACTAACCAATTTTTACTAGTAGCAGTTTAGTTGTTGAAATTAACAATATAATTCCTGATATCAACAATTAAGTCTGAATGGCAGCCTACATTTAACTAGTGAAAATTCAATTGTTGAAATCAGATATGTAGTTTCGTCATCACTATGCTCTGATGAATTCAGACTTCTGTCTTCCAATCCATCTCAGCAAGTACCAACGTTTATCCTTTTTCTCATTAATTTATTCATATGAGTATTTTAATCAGTATTTAATCTTTGAAAGGATTTTGACTAATGAATGAAGTTAAATATTACCTGATTTCTAAAATATATTTAGGTATTTTAGTGCTGTTGCTCAGCGCAAGAAGGTTGCTGGTTCGAGTCTCGACTGGGTCAGTTGGCTTTTTTGTGTGGAGTTTGCATGTTCTTCCCTTGTTCGCTTGGGTTTCCTCCAGGTGCTCCGGTTTTCCCCACAAGTCCAAAGATTTGCGGTACAGGTGAATTGGGTAAGCTAAATTGGCCATAGTGTATGTGTGTGGACGGGAGTGTATGGGTGTTCCCCAGTGATGGGTTGCGGCTGGAAGGGCATCTGCTGCGTAAAACATATGCTGTATAAGTTGGCGGTTCATTCTGCTGTGGCGATCCCAGATTAATAAAGGGACTAAGCCGAAAAGAAAATGAATGCATGAATTTAGGAATTTTCACTTGAAGTGTCTTTGTCCCTATCTTTGTCTGTTATTATTATTGATATAATTATTATTATGTGTTAATTCTGTTTAAAGTGGTTTTCCTATTTATTCAAGATAGACTTTGTGTAGTGAGAATATAGCTGAGAGTACACTCAGCCTTGGGTAAGAAACAGATTGTACCTTGAGAGTGGGTGTGTGTGTGTTCAATTCGATTTTAGATCCTTTCACAGGTCTGGGATCAGCTCTAAACAGCCTAGCAGATGTCTGACATTTGTATGCTTGAGATATTGAGATATCGTTCAGAATTGTATGCCCGCACCCATGAGGAAATGTTCTGAACCTATCTGTGTCTACGAACGGTCTACGAACTCACTGCGAGTGTTGAAGTTGGCTTCTGCTGATGAAACTGCAATCTTTAGCAACCTTTCTTTTGAATGAATCTGACTCTGGCTCTTCTTCATCTGACAGACTAGTAAATTATCCCTACAGCACATAGATGAATTCATTACTATGCACATTTCCAAAAAGCATAACATGATATCTGAAATAGCATTTTTTACTAGTCAAAATGCATTTTAAACTTGTCAGAATTAAGTTACAGATATCAAGAAATATGTTTATTACTAGTTGAAATTTCATATTAGATATGAGGAATGTTTTCCTCCAAGCGATGACAAAATTTTTAATATAAGAATTTGGGTTGGTACTAGTGGAAATGCAATTCCTGGTATCAACAATCAGCATTTTTTTATATCAAAAATGTAACTGTTGATATTAAAAAATCATATCCAGCCTTATATTTGTTCTCAGAATATGCAATTTTGATATCAAAAATTTAATTCCTGATATCAACAAGGTAATTGTTGACAAGTTAATTTAAAATGACTAATGTCCCTATTAACAATCACATTTATGATATAAGAAATGACCATCGTCACTAGTGACAAACCTGTTTTGATATCAAAAAGTAACATCTTCACAGTTTCATTTTTACATCTCTTATTGCCTGGGGTCCAAAAATGTAAAGGTCGACTCACTGTCACGGATAAGTAAGGTTGAACCTAGACCCACCCTTCCGGTTAAACTTGGTCGTTGCAGGGGGTGGAGTCTGTGGTCAGGAAGGAACTTCGTACCATTGCTATGCCCATCAACTGCCCTAGTAACTTGTTTTATGTGCCTGAGTCAGTCCGGACCAAGGTTTTACATTAGGGGTCACTCATCTGAGCTAGCTTGCCACCCAGGAGCAAATAGCACCCTTGGCTTAATCAAGCAATGGTTCTGGTCGCTCTCAATGGTGTGGAACATTCGTCAGTTTGTGTTGGCTTGTCACTGGGTTACGCTCATCCAGTGGCAACACAGTAGTCCTCACTGTGGTGGGCAGATTCTTGAAGGCAGTTCACTTTATTCCCCTCCCCAAATTACCTTTATTGAGGTAGACAGCAGCCATTGTCTTAGACCACGTCTTCCGTATTCATGGCCTCCTAGTTGACATGGTTTTAGACAGGGGTCCCCAATTTGTGTCCAGGCTTTGGCCAGAATTCTGACGACAGCTGTGGGCGACTGCTAGCCTTTCTTATGAGCACCACCCACAGACCAATGGCCAGGCCGAGCAAGCTAATCTGCAGCTGAACAGGGTCCTGCGTTGTGTCGCATGCGGGGAACCATCATCTTGGAGTTCCAGATTAACCATGGTCACATATGCATATAACTCTTTTCCCATGTTGTCTGTTGGCTTGTCTCCTTTTTAGTGCTGGTTAGGCTACCAGTCCCATCTGTTGGGGTTAAAAAGTTTATTAATAGACAAACAGTTTAAGAAAAGGTCTGGTGTGTCAGATGAAGAGAAGACTCAAGAGTCGAAAATGCAATTAAAAATGAAAAATTTACTGAAGATAGTTTGCAATTCTATGGCAGAAGGGCTTCACAGTCAGGATGAGTTTGCAGGCTGATCTGACTTACAGTACAACAATGCAGCAATTATACTCTTTACACAAGTCCAGAAAAGGTGGGATCTAGATAAACAGTTCTCATTGGTTACAGCAAAAATAGACAATTCTAAATGCATGCGTCAATGAAGTATTGTATCTAGCTCCAGATATGGACGGCCTAAATGTGTGTGTCAAGGAAGAATTGTATCTAACTGCAGAAATGAATTGCGACATGGTTCCTGGGGGTTAGGCAGATCCTAAGTTATTAAGAGCTGATCTCCGACCTGTAAAAAGCTAAACCAGGGACTCAATAGACGCAAGAGACAATCTGTTGTGGAAACTCAAGGTTGTTTCTTGTATGTTCAGCTGTTTTATCAAACTGGTTCAAGACTGGTTCCATCAACATTCGACTACAATATCATCACTACACACAGTGTCTATCTACATACAAAAGGAATTACTTTAATAAGAATTAACAAACAAAACAGAACAATAAACAGTAAATCTGTTCAGATAGATAGATAGATAGATAGATAGATAGATAGATAGATAGATAGATAGATAGATAGATAGATAGATAGATCTCCATGACCTCTGACCTGGTTTTTGTGTGTCTCCTGAAAACAAAGTTAAAATAGACAGGCAAAGAGAGGAGTAAGGACACTAAACATTCTTTCAAAAAGTCTGTTTCATTGGTTCAAATCAATTTCAAAGTTTAATACTCATTCAAATAATCAAATAATTATATTTAATAAACGTGATGATAAACAGGATGTTGAGAAAAAGGATAAACGTTGATTCACGTTGAGATGGATTTGAAGGTAGAAATCCGACTCCTTCAAGACTGAGTTCACAAGGCTGCCATTTTAAAAGCGAAATCGAGGCTGGGTTGGGAAGAAACCCAGAAGTATCGCCTTGGGGTCACATAGAAACATTGTGTACCTGGTTGTATATCTTAATCACAGTCATTTCTAGTGGGTACCAGTGAACACTATGCTAAATCAGAGCTGTTTAAGAACACGGTCAGCGGCACTTAAATGTTTGCGGGAAATGGACGTTTTTAAAACTCCAGTACCGGGACAACACTATTACATACAACACGAGGGTGTGCTACAGAGGACTGCATTGTTTTATCACTCACCCGGTTACATAGGCAAGTTACATAAGCAAGGAATCGTCCTCACGGTGTTCACCTGGTGCCATGAACTGAATCCTAGGAGGACACTTAAGCGTATTACTCTTAAAGAGATAATTTTATTAAGTAATTTAGTTTGATGCCTAATATGCTTTTAATTGTTTAAATTAAACTGAACTAAATGATATTAAAGTGATGTTTACACCATCTACGTTTTGAAATTGTGGCAACACCTGGAGGTTTGTAGTCACACAGGATGTTGTTGTAATGTTTACAGTGCTGATCCTATACTTCCTTGTTTTTTCCCACCGCAGCCTAGCTTTCGATCTTTAAAATAGTGGCCGTGTGAAATAAGCGTATTCTCTTCCCAAGAACCAGATGCAATTGTTGCCTCATGCATTCGTTCTTTCAGAGATGCCTCCAGACATGGAGGATCACCAGAAAAGGACTGGCAATAGGAATGAAGTGTTTGCGCCCTCTATATATGTGTGGTCAGAAAGTCTGGTTGTCTTCCAAAGACATTCCTCTCAGACTTTCGTCACATAAATTGGGACCCAAATTCATTGGACCCTTTTTCCATTATCAAGGTGCTCAGTCCAGTGTTGGCTCAACTGAAATTAAGCTCTAAGTTTCAAAACATTCATCCATTTTTTTCAGGTGCCTAAGATCAAACCCATTCTTCTCTCCCCCCTGCAGCCCCTAACCTCTGCTCCTCTGCCTCCCAGACTGGTTGAGGGTGCACTCACATACACAGTGCACTGGCTCCTGGATGTGAGGAGGACAGGTAGAGAGGTTATCAGTATCGGGGAAACAAGAAGGGTTATTATGGTCTAGAGGAGAGATGTTGGATTCCGGCTCTGGATATGCTGGACCACTTTCTCATTGATCAGTTTCATCAGGTCCATAGTGAGTCCTAAGGGAATGCCAGGGGGCATTCTTGAGGGAGGGGGTACTGTCACCATCCCTCACGCTTTTGCTCTCTCCTCCTGTTCTGAGTTACAGATTATCTCTTGTCATCTGCTTTTATTTGAAGTCACAGGAGCTCTCGCTTCCCTTTTTCCTGTTTCTACCACTTCATTTCATGTTTGTCAGTATGTTATCGATCATTTGTGTGCATATTATTTTGTTACTCAACCTGTATTTGTTTTCAGGACTGCGAGTGAGCGAGTGTCTGGTTGTTTTTTCAACAGCACTTCCTCAGCGCTCACCCGACTGGGTGTTTAATATGATTTTTGCTTTTTCCGGGACTCTCTTCTCAATACAGATTTGTTGTTATTCTGCATTTGAGTTCACATTTTCTTTCTTATTTGTGTTTAAAGGTCTTTAGATTTTGGCATGATGTCTAGCTTTTGAGGCTCTTTTGGTCTACTTCACTTTATCAGACAGGTCCTATTTAGATGATTTCTTGATTGCGAACATGTGTGGTAGTAATCAGGTCTGGGTGTGGCTAGAGAACTTGATAAATTAAAGTTGTTGTAATGGGGAAAAAACATTTTAACACAAGGCTTTGTAGTTCAGTACTTTGTCTTCCTTTTAAGAATAAAAACCTTCATTTAGAAACTGCACAATGTGTTTAAACAGTTAAGTGTTAAATTTCTGCATTGCATTTGTTACATGCAGATTACTAAACCAGAGAACATTTGTCATTTAAAGGTGCAGATTTAAGGCTTTCTGCAGATATGTCTCATGTCTGTGAGGCAAATATTTGCAGAGATTCAGCTGTTTTTTCTGACAGGTTTACCAGAATGAGAAATGAGAATGAGAAAGCATGCCCTATCTGCTTTACAAGTTTTACAAATACATATAGTTTTGTTGTGATTACGAATACATACAAATAAAAAAATGTCCATTTACAGCTTTCAAATTTATGTCTCATCAATATGACCAAAAATTATCTGGGATCAATCATGTAAGAATCCGCTTAAATGTGTATGTGTGTAATAGACCCCAGGAGGTTGATATGACAAGATCAATCTAAATATGATCTGCTATGTTTTTACATTTAATGTGCATCAAAATTAAGGTTTGTGTAGCCAATGTTTTTAGTGCCTTTTCACTTTAGCTTTTGATGAGAGTTTTAATGATTTACTAAAAACTGAACTTTTTATTTATTTCAGACCTAATTAAAGACTATGAGGAAAGTAAAGAGGAGGAACAGCATGTCAAAGTTGAGGACAAAACTCATTTAGAGACTGATGGTATTTTAAAAGTGAGAGACAAGAGTTGTTTTACCTGCACTCAGTGTGGAAAGAGTTTAGCAAGCAAAAGCAAACTTAAGATTCACATGATGATCCACACAGGAGAGAAACCATTCACATGCACCCAGTGTGAGAAGAGTTTCAGCCAATCATCATCCCTTAATAAACACATGAGGATCCACACTGGAGAGAAACCATTCATATGCACTCAGTGTGGGAAGAGTTTCAGCCAATCATCATCCCTTAATCAACACATGGTGATCCACACTGGAGAGAAACCATTCACATGCACTCAGTGTGGGAAGAGTTTCAGCCAATCATCATCCCTTAATCAACACATGATGATCCACACCGGAGAGAAACCATTCACTTGTACTCAGTGTGGGAAGAGTTTCAGCAAATCATCACACCTTAATCAACACATGATGATCCACACTGGAGAGAAACCATTCACATGCCCTCAATGTGGGAAGAGTTTCAGCAAATCATCACACCTTAATCAACACATGATGATCCACACCGGAGAGAAACCATTCACATGCACTCAGTGTGGGAAGAGTTTCACCCACTCATCACACCTTAATCAACACATGATTATCCACACTGGAGAGAAACCATTCACATGCAACCAGTGTGGGAAGAGTTTCAGCTTATCATCAACACTTTATAGACACATGAAGATCCACACTGGTGTGAGAGAGTATATGTGCTTGGAGTGTGAGAAGACTTTTATTACAGCGGCAGAATTGAAACGGCACAAAAGGATTCACATTGGAGAAAAAACGTACAAGTGTTCACACTGCAGTAAGAGGTTTACTTACTCAAGAACCCTGAAAACACATGAGAGGATTCACACTGGAGAGAAACCCTAGACATGATCAATGTGTACAGAGTTTCACTCATTCGGGGCAGATTAAAAAATACATGGGATGGTTTCCGGTATGGCGTCGACACATGTAGCAGCATAGAAAGAGCGCTCCCATACACACTGGTATTAATCCTCCTTTTTGCATCATATATGATAACCTAAACCATATTTAAATAACATGGAGGGGGACAAAAACCAAAAGGCTAGGACAAAACAACCATTGAAACCTGAAAAAAACGAAAAATCAACAGATGAAAAATCAGAGACGGACGGGATAGCTAATAGCCTGTCAGCTAGCATTGCAGCAATACATATGGACATCAAAGCTTTCCAGATGGATATTAAATCCGATTTAACCGCCTTCCAAGATTCTCTCGCAAAACATGTGAAAATGGAACTAAGTAACTTTAAACAAGAGGTCAATCAAAAACTGGATGGCCTTATCACGGACCTAAATGCAACGGCAGGTCAACGAAGTGGAGAAGCAAGTTAAAGAATTGGACGAGAACATTGCTGAGATGTAAGAAATGCTTGATCAAACCATCCAAATTCAAGAAAATTTACAAGAGAAACTGTTAGATCTAGAATCACGTAGAAATAATGTTCGGATTTTTGGAATCCCGGAAGGAAGCGAAGGGAATAATATCCAAGACTTGGTGGAAAGATTATCAAAATGGACCTTAAAAGCCAATGATGTTACCGGGCACTCAGGCCAAAACCACCCGCTGACGCCACCCTAGATTCCATATTCTTCCTGGAATACAAAATGAAGAAACTGGTCCTTCGCATGGAGAAAGAAATACACTGGAACGAAAAAAGGATTTTCTATGACCAAGACTACCCACCTGAGATCCAACAGAAAAGACGGGCTTTTGCTCCGATAAGAAAAATTCTGAGAGAAAAGGGGATTAAGTTCCAAACACCACCGCCAGCGAAACGTAGAATCTTTCTGGAAAACGGGCCGGTCATGTACAATTCAATGACGGGAGCATCAAGAGATCATGAAAGAAAAAGGACTGATAAATGGTGAAGAAGAAACTGTTATAGGAATCTCTGTTAAAGTGAAACAAAGACCTTGGCAAAAGGAGTGATACATACATACATACATACATACATACATACATACACATATACATGCATACCCCCCATTAAGATCAAGTCCATTAATGATACACTTATTGGAAATGGAATTACACACCAAACACAAACACTCACCCTGAAGACTGGAACCCTGCATTATGAATCCATTTCATTCTATGTTGTTGATTCACCCAAGTATGAAGTCGTCTTGGGATACCCATGGCTGCATATTCACGATCCAGAAATATCATGGCATTCAGGAGAATTAACTCGCTGGTCTACCTTCTGTTTAGGAAGATGTATCCAGCAAAAACCACAACCATGTCTGACAACCAGCATAGAGAGTCCAGAGACCCACAAATCAGTAGTCATTCCAGAATGCTATCAAGATTTATCTGAAGTGTTTAGCAAAACCAAAGCAACTCAACTTCCCCCACATCGCCCGTGGGATTGTGCCATTGATTTGCTTCCTAACGCTATGCCACCCAAGAACCGGGTTTACCCTCTCTCACTCAAGGAAAGCCAGGCCATGGACGAGTATATCAATGAAGCTCTAGATTCAGGTTTGATTCGTCCATCCACATCACCAGCTGCAGCGGGGTTCTTCTTTGTAGAGAAAAAGATGGTGGTCTTCGTCCATGTATTGATTACAGAGGTTTAAATAATGTCACAGTCAAATTTCGCTATCCCCTCCCATTAGTCCCCTCTGCCCTAGAACAACTACGTGAAGCCACCATATACACCAAACTTGACCTGAGGAGTGCCTACAACCTGATTAGAATTCGTGCAGGGGACGAATGGAAAACGGCGTTTATCACCACCAGGGGGCACTATGAATACCAAGCCATGGCCTATGGACTAGCAAACGCCCCAGCTGTCTTTCAGTCATTTATAAATGAGATCTTCAAAGATCTAATAAACAAGTACATAGTCGCCTACATCGATGATATCTTGATTTATTCCAAGAACGAAGGAGATCATGTGAATCATGTCAGAGAAGTGCTTTCAAGATTGCTGAATAATCAACTATATGTCAAAGCGGAAAAATGTGAGTTTCATGTCAAGCAAACTTCTTTTTTGGGCTATCACATCAGTCATAATGGAGTGAGAATGGATGAACTTAAAGTTAAAGCAGTCACGGAATGGCCAGTGCCCACCACGATTAAGGAACTTCAGCGATTTCTGGGGTTTGCAAATTTCTACCGGAGGTTCATACGTAGCTACAGTACATTAGCTTCACCCATGACGTCACTACTTAAAGGTAAACCGAAGAAACTGAAGTGGTCAGAGGAGGCAAACCAGGCATTTAAGGAATTGAAGGAAAGATTCACCACAACCCCTATACTCAAACATCCCAACCCTAATTCACCGTTCATCCTGGAGGTAGATGCTTCAGATCTGGGCATCGGAGCAGTACTGTCACAACGACATGGAACCCCAGGCAAACTGTATCCATGTGCATTCTTCTCGAGAAAGCTAACATCAGCAGAGCGCAATTATGATGTGGGCAACAAAGAATTACTTTCCATGAAAGAGGCAATCGCTGAATGGAGACATTGGTTAGAGGGAGCCATACACCCATTCCAGGTCATCGCAGATCACAAAAACCTTGAGTATATTAAAAGTGCAAAGAGACTTAACCCCAGACAAGCCCGATGGGCCCTATTCTTCACCAGGTTTCAATTCACAGTCACGTACAGACCAGGAAGCAAGAATAGTAAGGCAGATGCTCTATCGCGACGTCATGACTCTCCCACAGACAATATAAATACTCAAGAAACCATACTACCCCCTACAGTAGTCATTGCTCCTGTATCATGGGACATTATGGAAGAAATCCACCGTGAACAACAAAACGAGGTTCCGCCACCACAATGTCCACCCAACAAAAACTACGTCCCCACAACCTTACGTCCTAGAGTCATGCAATGGGTGCATACATCCATATGTGCAGGTCATCCGGGTATATCAAGAACGATCCATCTTGTCCAAAACTCTTTCTGGTGGCCAATGATGAGTAAAGATATAACCAATTATGTCAAGTCATGCCAAGTCTGCGCCCAGTCAAAAACACCCAAGGAATTGCCATCAGGACTCCTCAAGCCATTACCTATACCTCAACGACCATGGTCCCATCTATCTATTGATTTTATAACCGACTTGCCTCCATCCAACACATTCACCACCATTCTGGTGATAATAGATCGTTTCTCCAAAGCATGTCGTCTGGTTCCATTACCAAGCCTACCCACAGCCATGGAAACTGCTCAAGCCTTGTTCCAGCATGTATTTCGAACATATGGATTACCAGAGGACATTGTGAGTGATCGGGGCGCACAGTTTACCTCACAGGTCTGGAGGGCTTTCTGTCATCAGCTAGATAACAATGTAAGCCTCACATCTGGGTATCATCCACAAGCTAATGGCCAAGTTGAACGTCTCAACCAGGAAATAGGCCGGTATCTCAGAACATACTGCAGTAGAGAACAACATCGGTGGTCTGAGTTTCTCCCATGGGCCGAATACGCACAGAACTCATTGACTCACTCTTCAACAGGACTTACCCCCTTCCAATGCGTGTTGGGATTTCAGCCTCCATTGTTCCCGTGGTCTGGTGAGCCGTCTTCAGTTCCAGCGGTCGATGAATTGATTCGACGTAGTGAGAGGGTGTGGGACAGTGCCCATGTCCGGCTCCAGCGGGCTGTGAGAACACAGGAGTTCCAGGCCAATCGCCGACGTCGTCCACATCCTCCCTACCAACCAGGACAGCGGGTCTGGCTCTCTACACGGGACATCAAGCTACGGCTACCCAGCAGGAAGCTCAGTCCAAGGTACATGGGTCCTTTCAAAATAATTAAACAAATCAATGAAGTGACTTACCAACTAGAGCTTCCTGCTAATTACCGCATATCTCCTTCCTTCCATGTATCCCTGCTCAAACCGGTCCACCCGGAGACTGACTCCGGCCAGGAGGCCCCAGAACCACCCCCACTATTGGACATTGATGGGAATCCGGCATACAGGGTTAATGTGTTGCTGGACTCAAGGAGAAGAGGGGGTCAGCTCCAATATTTGGTGGACTGGGAAGGATACGGACCTGAGGAGAGATCATGGGTTGCTGCCAAGGACATTCTCGACCCTTCCCTCATCAAGGAGTTTCATCGAGCCAGGCCCGACCGACCAGCTCCCAGACCGTGGGGGCGCCCACGTCGAGCTCCAGGAGTCGCTCCTAGAGGGGGGGGTTCTGTAACGCCACGCCAGCAGAGGGAGCCCTCGCCCGACTACTGACTCAGCTCCGCTTCCTCTGCGGCTACTTCCTGTTTGTGCAGTATTTCAATGAGTGTTCAGGCCATGCTTCCTTGCGAAGTATTGCCAGTTTATCCTGCCTTACCAAGCGTTGTTCCTTAGTGACTTTCATGACTGCTATCCTGTGTATGACCCTGCCTGCCTTGATCACGTACGTTCTCTGTCTTTGCCCTTTTGATCTGTTTTGGACTGATTGTTGTGTTACTGAACTTCTGCCTGCTCTTATACTACGTTGCCTGGATTTGCCCCTGTGTTTGTTGTTTGGATTGGATTGCTTATATGTTGCAGACTCTCTGCTTGTTCACTTGTTGATGTCTCTGCCTAACCCCTTAAATAAACTTCTGCACATGGATTCTAACATCGCCTCAGCTCCCTCGTTACACCCAGACCCATCATTTCCAGCCACTCAAGACGATCAAAACTTTCATGGCATCTAGGAAAAGGACAGCAGTAGGATGTGTTGAAGCGGATGTACTATGTATAATATGGAGCAATCTTCTGACATTGTCAGATGCAAGCCTAGATCTAATAAAGCCCGTCTGGTCACAGTTAATAAGCTTGCTCATAATGGGTTGAAGTCTTCTTGCAAGAAGTTTAGCAAAAATTTTAAGGTCTTTCCCAATCTGAACATTTTCTGTCTCTGGCTCAGTTCGAAGACCATCGCCTTTACTTTGCTGCGTTGACTCTGAGGCAGTTTCATCTTAGAATAAATAGCAAACCATTTACAATATTTAAATTATTTTTATTTTAAATCAGATTAACAGTCTTACCTGTCTGATTTAGCTCATGCTTAGTGGTCACTCTCTGAGCCTGCATCTACCTCATCTTCAATGGAAAAATTTGTATTACACAATTAATTTAATATTATACACCATAAATTTATATTAACTTTTAATATTAATGTTACAATAAAAAAAAAAAAACTATTTATAGGCCTACTATTGACATGGTTTTCATAGAATGATGTGCCGTAGCCTAGATTACTAGTATCAGCTAGCCGTAAATGATTATATTAACAAAATATAGGCCTACTTAATTAAAAGATTTAAAAGTGTGACAAACACAGGTAAATGTTCTATATGATTTACCTGCTGGCTTGCTGGAGCTTTGAATCCATGTTTTCAGTGTTAAACTACCTTTTAGCAGTCTCTCTTCGTTCTTTCTCTTTTTTTTTGTGAAGGCATTGTTTGTTTGTTTTTTGAGGATTTTGTTTTTCTACAAAGTCTACCAACAATAGAAAATTATTTATATTAGATCCGATTTTGATTTGACTTTCAAATTCAAAGACATTTAGCTCAAGTTGTCAGCACTTTTAGAAGACCACTGACTGCAATGCGGATTGTAATGAGACTATCTACCTTGTAATACAACTATCGTCAAGAACTGATGTCTCCACTTTACAGAGAGCCGGCACACAGATTGTGTGAGTGATGCTGCGGACTGCGGAGTGGGCGGTAAAACATGGAGCGGGACTGAACGGAAGCAGTGGATGTTTAGCGAAGCGGTAACTGAACAGCCAGGGGCAGGGGTACAGGCTGGGAGAGGCACCTCAACCAATGAGGGCAGAGGGGCAGTGGCTCTAGCCCCCGGGCCACCCCCTGTGCACGGCCCTGTCCCAGAGTATCCTTGGGTCGTCAACTGAACTTTTGTTTATATTGACAAAGTCTGTAAGTTCGTTTAAAAACTTTTTTCTGAATGTTTCATCTCGAAGTAGCATAGTGTTGAAACGCCATCTGGGGGCTCGAGCTGGGTTAGGACTTAACAAAACTGAAGCAATTACTTTGTGATCAGAAAATTGTTACTGGCAATAAACTAGGACTAAAAATACTATGAAATAAACCTCTAGACGAAAAAATAAAATCAATTCGAGAAAAAGTTTTGTGTTTAGAAGATAAGTGAGAGTAATCTTTAACATTCAGATTTAGTATGAGCCAGAGGTCTATCATACCGGTGTCAATAATCAAAGATCCCAAGGCCTCCCCGATGCATACTTTTGATCAGCATTTTCAGAATGACCAGACCTATCCACTGAACAATTAGCAACATTATTAAAATCAGCGCCTATTATCAATTTGAAGTCAGAAAGCTTTAGAAGAGTTTTGGTGATTTGAGCGTTTTTTCAAGTGTTGGGTGCATAAATGGAGACAAAGGCAATATCTCTTTTTTCTATCTGAACTTTTGAAACAGATATTCTGCCTGTTATCAGCCCATGAATCCAACAGCTTGAAACGCAAGTTGCGCTGGCATGTAATTGCCACACCTTTAGACTTATTTACAGCTGAGGAAGAGGCAATAACACGGTAATAGCGATTAAAAATCTGATTAATATACTTCTCGACCAGATGGGTCTTCTGTTAAAAGGCTACATTTACCCTTTGTTTGCGCAAAAAATCTAGTATAGCAACACGTTTCACTGGAATATTAAGGCCCCTAACATTAAGGGTAAGAATATTCAGCTTGACACCATCAACTATTTGTGGAATACTAGAAAAAGCAAATAAAAACAGACTATGCAGAGAACAAGATAAAAAGTGAAAATAATCATTAAACTCTGGTCCAGGCTGAAATAAACATATAAAAACATAAATAAAATAAAGAGAAGATTGGATTTACCCATGTCTATCCTCCTTTAAAAGCTAAAAAAAGGCTAGGAACTGTATGAATTACAAAAACACAGAAAGAGAGAGAGAGAGAAAAGCAATTACACAATATTCTAGCGAATGAAAACACTAAAGCTTTACCAACAAAGATTTAAACATAGGAAAACTCTCCCAATTATAATATTTAAAACACCCATCAAATGATCCAGTTCGTATGACTGCCGATCAACCACAAAGGGAATAGGGAAATAAAGGAGTTTACACACTAACGTTACCGTCTATCACCTTTTAGCATCTTTCGGGTCTCTGAAAGATTTCTGAGTGCCATTCACCTTGAAGATCAAAAGAGCAGGAAAGTTCATTTGGAACCGGATGCCTCTTTTAATGAGTTCGGTGCAGACCGGGTTAAAGGCTCTTCTCGCGGCTCGAACTGCAGGTGAGATACGAAGCAATACGAAGAGGTTGATCTTTTTGTCTGGCTGCAGACAAAATTGTAGCGACGTCTCTTGAGAAATGAATCTTGATAATGACAGGACGTGGGCGGCCGTCCGTAAGTCTACCGAGCCCTCGGTGCGCGCGATCTATTGCTATAGGCGGGACTGGCAACTCGAGCAGTTTTGGTATAAAAGATTTTTAAAAAACTGTAATAGGTCGCTTCCTTCGACAGATTCTCTGAGGTTTAAGATCCTGACATTGTCCCACCTGGATCGACCTTCTAGATCTGTGATCTTCTCGGTGAGTGTCATATTCAGTTTTTTTAAGTGTAGATAGTTTCATTTTTAGTGGTCCGATGTCATCTTCCACCGCGGAGATACGAGACTCAGTCTCGGTCAAACGAGACGCAAGAAAGTCGGTAATGGCAGCAACCTCGTCAATGGGTTTAATGATACTATCGAATTTGACATCCAGACCAGATTCCAGTTTAGCAAAGGAATCGTTCATAATCTTTTGTGTTCGCTGTTCCTCTTCAGCAACAACGCTGGCGATGTGTTTTAGCTAGTCCCATGTGAGGAGTCAGTTAGCAAACTTTCATAGCTAACCGCATGGTCACTGCTAACGCTAGCCTCGCTGGAGTCAGAACAGTCGTTCGTGATAACTCGAGAATGGTCGGGCTTGTTGTGTTTTGACGGCTTTACCATGATCAAACAGCAGTTAAACAACAAAATAAGGAAAAAGAAAACCATGGGTGTAGGTAGATAATAAACAACAGTAGCGTGAACTGGGAGAGGTAACAGAATGTGACCGCTCACTCCACCGCCATAACCGGAAGCCCTACACCAAATACATTTATCTAATTTAGTCTATATCTAGGTCAGCAGGGGTAACAGATTGCTTCTGTCCCAAAACCTGAATGAATTGTCCAAACAACTTTAAAAACTGCTAATTAAAAATTTCTTCCACCTTTAACTTTGCTGCTTCTGCTTCTGCCTGACGGCACTCAATCATTTCCTGATTATGTTTGTTGAGAAGATTTTGGAAGCCTGCATCAGATTCTTTAAGGTAGGCAAGTAATTCAGTCTGGCTGCTGGGATTATGCCTCCTTTTACCTTTAAAACAAACAACACTTTATCAAACAATTTCAAAAGAAACTGCATTTACCAGAAAACCTTGATTTGTCACTACCTATAAAATCCTGCAACCATAGTTGTAAGCTATTGCAAATGTTTACTGTTTATTAATGTTCTGTTAATATTATTTTATTATACTAATTGATCAAATTAATTTGAAAAATAATGTATTTTTTATTGTTTCTCATTATGTATCTGAAAAATACGGAGCCTAAACCATTATAATTTTAACATTAATTAAATACTGTTTTACTTTTTGTTTATTTAAAATTAAATAAAAGCCAAAACAATAGTTTTTTTCACGTTCGCGTGTAAAAGCGAAAGTAACAGAATGACTAAATGTTATGCCACTCTCTTGTATAGAGGTGCTAACATAAAATACATTAGAAGTCTTAAATAGCTCTTTTGGTCACAAACGTGGTGATGGAAAATGATTTGAGAGGAAAGAAGAAATATCTTTCAAATCTCCTTACATAACAAAAAAAAAATAAAGATGAAAACGTAACAATATTAATGTATATATATATTAGTGGCAGGCAGAAATAAATTTTTGCAAAGGCCTTGTCAAAATTGAGCGGGCACTTTTACTATAAATTATTTAAGCACTTAAATTATTTCATTTTTAACAATGAATTAAGTCACACATTGTGGTTTTATATCAAATAGTTAAAAATGGTATAAACTATACTACAATTTAAAGGTAAAATATAACCATTTAAACGATGGCTTTTATATGTTTTCAGTATTTAAACATTAAAATAACGAATGCATCGCTAGCATGTTAAATAAAAAATATGAAGACAAAAAACAGCATTTCAAGATATAAAGTGGGTTTTAAAATGTGTTTTTTTTATTATTATTTTTGTCTTCATAATTAACAGACACATGCTTTTATGATTGACGTTTTAGAAAATATTTTGTGAAGCTACATTACCCAGTATAATAATGAGTACCGAGAACATAAAGGGAAAAAAAAACACACAAACGTTACTATACTGTCCGGCTGCAAAGTTTGCACAAATGAATTGCAGGATCTGTACAGTTATTTTTATGGTACTGTGACAATAAAGTTATTATACTTTGAATTGGTGATATGTCATTTGTATGTCAGTTATGCAGAAGGGTGCTGAATAACCAACACAATCTCACAGCAATTCGTAACTTTTTCATTTAGTGGCTAATTCGTATGAATTCGTACGATCTAATTCGTAGAATTTAGTACGATTTGCTCATCCCCAAATGCCGGTTGGGTTTAGGTGCCACGCCTCCTTTTTAAAATCGTACAATTTCGTATGACTGAACTCGTGCGAATTCGTACGAATTAGCCACTAAACTGACAAAACGTAAAATACTTACGTTTTCTCGTGAGAACAGGCTGGAATAACCATTGTAAAGAGAGATGAAAAAGATTGATAGGGTAAGGGACAAGCAAGCAAACAGGAAGAGGATCAGAATAGGTTTGATGTTATAATTTAAAAGTAAATCTATTTAATTTAAATAAAAAAGTGTAAGTGACTTAGTAAACTATTTTTATTCATTAATTTTTATATGAAATATGTAAAAATATATGTTTACATTGATTAACTTCTGACAAAAATGTTTTGGACAAAATTGGTTTGAAAAGGGATGCTTGCATATACTTACTGATGTGTGCTAATTGTGCTTTTTTTTAGAAGCAAAAGAGATGAAATGTGCATTACAGAATATTGAAAAGGGCCATATTGCTACAAACAGCCAATACTTGATGTATCGAAATATAGTACAACATAAATCTTAAACAGCATAAAAAGGAAGCAGATTGCTGATGCCCAGCATAAGACACAAGATGACATACAGTTTAAGTCAGAATTATTAGCCCCCCATTTATTTTCCCAAATTTCTCTTTAATGGCGAGATTTTTTCAACACATTTCTAAACATAATAGTTTTAATAACTCGTCTCTAATAACTGATTTATTTTCTCTTTGCCATGATGACAGTAAATAATATTTGACTAGATATTTTTCAAGACACTTCTATATAGCTTAAATTGACATTTAAAGGCTTAACTAGGTTAATTGGGTTAACTAGGCAGGTGAGGGTAATTAGGCAGGTTATTATATAGTGGTGGTTCTATGGACTATTGAAAAAATATATATAGCTTAAAGGGGCTAATAATTTTGACCTTAAAATGTTAAAACTGCTTTTATTCTAGCCGAAATAAATCAAATAAGACTTTCTACAGAAGAAAAAATATTATCAGACATACTGGGAACATTTCCTTGCTCTGTTAAACATCATTTGGGAAATATTTAAAAAAGAAAAGAATTGAAAGGTGGATAATAATTCTGACCAACTGTAAGTATTGCATGTAGCCACATGTTTCTGAAATGCTGTAATTTTAGTGTGTTATGGTAACAGGTAAGCATCTTAAGGTTTGTTTAAACTGTCCAATTTTCCTGGCAATAAGGAGTTGCAAGTAGTTGCAGGTTCACACTTAGGCCTGGGTATTCTTTAAATAAAGCAACTAATTTATGTTGTTGTTAGCATTATTACAACAACAACTACTACTACTACTACTACTACTAGAAGTAGTAGTATTAAAACTTTATATAAAATATTTCTGTATTTCATCTGATGGGCACAAAACATCCTACAAATCCTATAAACAAGCATGTTGTGAGAATATAAAAGAGAAAACAATCAGATTTAAATCTGACACCACAGATAGTTGTGCATGATGCTCTTAATACATATGTGGCTTTTACTGCTCTTCAACCCCCAGGGGCCAAATAGAGCCCCAAATGAACAATACAAAAATCCAGATTTCAAATAACTCAAAGTGTGATCAGCATATCAAAGTGAAAATTGGTAGGATAACTACTCATGCTATGTTCATTCAATAATGTTATGCACAGTTTTCAGACATATATGTAAAGGTATAAAAAAAGGTGTTTTAAGAAATGTGAACCGTAAAATATAAAATTTTAGGTTGCTTTTTAGATATGTCATAGGGTCTTTTACTGTGAACATATTTTTAAAAAAATCTTTCCATCCAATAAACATATATATTTTTTTACATTAACAGTTTTATACTACATTTCCCATACGCCTCTGTCAATCAGTCAAGGGAATTGGTAAACATGGCAAGATTATTTGTAGTTTATTATTGCGGTCAAAGAACCCTGCCATTAGGGTGTGAATCTCAGTGAAGTGGTAATTTCTCACATAGCAACGCTTCACTGATAATATGACATTTTATTAACGCGCTGATTATATAAAAACATACTTTATAACATAATGCACTGTTTTATATGGCTTGAAAGGTAGTCCAACCACAAGGAGTTTTACAGGGAGTCAACAGCCAATGACCCGATCTGTTCAGAGGCGTCATAATATAGGCGTATATTGTTTTAGCTTCCGACCGTAGAAAGCTTACATATAAATAATATGTCTGTCTATCTATCTATCTATCTATCTATCTATCTATCTATCTATCTATCTATCTATCTATTATCTAATCTCTATTTTTGTACGTTCATTTATATACAGGATTCATGCCTTATTCAGCTACAATGATATAAAAATATGTTTTTTTCTTTAAATAATAAGCAAATTATTATTAAGAATGACGATATGATTTTTGTCTTTGATAAATATCTGATAATAACTTTGATAATGTGACAATGTGAAGAAAGGCAAATTAAATTGATTATTATTTTCTATGTATTTTCTATTAAAGTGTTAATTCCTTAACACCCACCTCAATTGTCATCTGGTTATGATACATTTTACAATATTAATCTTCAATTACTTCCTACAAACATTGTTCACTTTTATTGTGAGTAAATGATAGACAAATTTATAAAGTTATGAAATTGCATCAATTTTAGCAAGACTCTAATGCTTTACTTACCTTGAAGGATTCATACAGGATACAATTTGTTGCAAATGGCTATTTTGTAGCATATAAATAACAAATTTGGTTGGTATAACAAATAGAAGGAGAAAATTATACGTATGCATGAGTACAGAAATAGAAACTGCATGTCAAAATTGAATATACAACTGTGCAAATACAATTCTAGATCCAGTTTGGTGCTGATCCTGTAAAATAATTAACATAATTTAAATGCTTAATGATACCACTTCATGTAATTGCTTTAAATAAAACAATTAAGTGCTTTGAAAATGGAATTACGTTTTAGAATAAAACATTAAATAAATGTCAACTATCCCAGTATGCAAATAAGCAGTCTGAACTTATTTACCAAACACAGTTAACTTTATTTGTGTTAAGCATACACACCATTTATATTTCCAAAAAATAACAACATAAGTAATAATTAGTAATAAACATGACATTTTATAAATTGCAGTGTGTGTATCTGAGTGGAACAGTTATTGTAAATTATTATATCATACAAATATTGCATGTGGATTAGTGAGCAACATGGCTGAACTGATAATAACTGTCCTATCTGAACTGTTTTAACAATGGTAAAAGCACTGCTTTATTTATTTATTAATTTTCTTTGTACATGAGCCTGTAGAATCACTAACAAATAAACTTCAATATTACAGTCAAACAAATAATGATGGCTCCCAAGAGTCTTTCCACTTGATTCCACTATAACAGAAAAGAAAAAGAAAAAAATACTATTTAAATCATGCAAGTTCAATAAAAGTGGATTAAGACAGAAGCTGTAACCAATGAAAATGTATTGGACTATAGCAAGAGTACATACCATGATGTGCAGGGAGCCCATCTAACAAGGACTTCGAAGTTACCCTGTGTGAAAAAGCAAAAATTAGAAAACAATATTCTGCCCCCAAAAATAACTTATGGGTAATGTAACACATCTAATGTCGATGATAAACTAAAACAGTGAAGTGTCTTTGAACAACACTGAACTGTCTTTGAACAATTAAACTGTGTTTGCATGATTGAATGATAATTTTCCTCTTGATTATGGAGCTAGATTTGTTTCTTTATTATTTAATCAAAAATATTTACTTTTAAGGAAAAATTAAGCACATAGTAATTAAAAAATAAAAGATTGCAAATAAAAAAACATTTCATTCAAAAAACATATGTCAGTGATAATAAAATGTTTTGCATCGCAAAAAATAAACTATGCAGTAAGCACAATTTTCATTGCACACTCATTAATTTTGCTCTCTGTTCTGCTGTCATTTATTGCACATCTAGAATCTTTGCTTGCGAATTGAAAGGTTTTGCTTGCATGTTGAAAAGTTTTGAACCACTGTATGCTAGAGTAATTTTTGTGTCTTTATTATTCAAACAAACATATTTAGTATTAGACCAAAACTAAGTTCATTGTAATTAAAAAATAAAAGATTAAAAGAAAAAAAAAAAACATTTAATTAAAAAATGTCATTGGTTAAAAAAAATCTGCATTGCAAAAAATAAACTATTGCCATTTTATTCAGTTACCAGTAGGGTTTTTATTCATTTTGCTTTCTGTTGGGTCAGATTTTTTTGCGGATCTTAAATTTTTGCTTGCGAGTTGAAAAGTTTTACTCTTCCGCAGGGGCGGTATCTTCCCTCTGGGATGATGAGGCCTTTTTCTATTGGTCAAACTGGATTGACGTCACAGGTTGGCCACGCCCACTGCATTTTCGCGCGATTGGACTCCTAACAGTTAGATGAGCGAGCGATGGCGAGCAACAGGTCTACTTCGAGGTAAGTTAACAAAAACTGTATAACTTGTATATTATTATCCACATGTCCCATCGGATAACATAACGACTGCTATTATTAGCTCGGAGTACTTCGTAATATAGATGAATAATCTCGATTATCTTACATTTGCTGTCGGCCTTCAGTAGTGCACAGCTGCAATAGGCAACAGAAGGCCGCTGTATGTTATTTTGGAAAATATACATTAATGTACCGTCACTGTAAAAACAGGCTTTGCTTATGTCTGTATGATGTCTGTAGATGAAGGCCAGGTGTACCTTAACTTCCGGTCGGAAACTTTTGTAGTGAATTATCAAGGTTCACAAAACGAAGCATTCTTTTACCTGTAATGTTAGACATGTAAGAATAATATATAGATAAAGTTTCACACTTTTAAATTAAATATCTTGTTTAATTATGTAATATATAGTCTATGCTTTATATAAAATATTCAAACACGTTTTTTTTCTTTTTGTGTTTACTGATTACTGTTTAAAAACCTTATTTTTCATAATTACATTTATGTTAAATCTTCACTATTCCAAGCATGATGACATTCAAATAAGATTTATGCTGATGCTTATTTGCTTTACTTCTGTTACTATAGTAATGTTAGGTGATATTTTCTATTCAGACAATCAAAATATTTAAGGATCAAATCTGAAATTATCTCAAATGCAGATATAACGTAAAATCCACGTTTCCAAATGCAAATTAGATCTATTGACTACAGAATTTGTTCTCTTTTTTTATTGTATATACATAATTTCTAAAACTGAACATTTGATAAAGTACTGTAAGAAAATAAAATATATATTTTTAAATAAACATTTTTTGTTCAGCCAAATTTGAAGTTAAAGAAATGGCAATATTTTGTCTACAACTTACCAGTAAAAATTATACCCAGTCTTCCAGTGATAATAGGTTCGGACAGGGTTGTACCATGCAGTCTGTGCTAAAGTAGATCATTCAATTTTACTTAATTCAATTTCTTTTCAAAAGATTACCTTTTGAAAAATCTTTTGTTTTTGTGAAGGAACATGATTTTAGATTAGATTAGATTAGATTCAACTTTATTGTCATTACACATGTACAAGTACAAGGCAAAGAAATGCAGTTTCGGTCTAACCAGCAGTGCAATAGCAGCAAGTGCAGGATACAGGTATAAGTTATAAAGTGCAGTTATAGAAAAATTATGGTAATATTTACAGATGGATGTACTATGAACATTATATACAGATTATATTAGCTATGAACAGATTTACAATAAATGAATATATGTACAGGATGCTATTAATAGCAGAAGTGTCCAGATAGATAAACAATTACAAATGTCCATGTGCAGTGGGCATGTACAGTTCAAATAAGTGAATCAGTGCAATGAATATGTGCAAACTTTAAATGTGCAAATGTTAAATAGTGCAGTGATTGTGAGGAGTATAAGTTAGAGGAGTGTGGGGGGTGTATTGGGGGGGCAAAAGAGTCAGTGAGGGGTAGAGTTCAAAAGGGAGACAGCTCTGGGGATAAAGCTGTTCCTCAGTCTGCTGGTTTTTGTCCGGGGGAGCCTGAAGCGCCTGCCGGAAGGCAGGAGAGAAAACAGTCTGTGAGCAGGGTGAGAGGTGTCCTTAAGAATACTGCGTGCTCTGCGCAGACAGTGTTTCTTCTGGATGTCCTCAATGGCTGGCAGTGTAGTCCCTGTGATGCGTTGGGCAGTTTTCACCACCCGCTGCAGTGCCTTACGCTCAGCAACAGAGCAGCTTCCATACCAGACTGTGATGCAGTTGGTCAGGATGCTTTCTATTGTGCAGCGGTAGAAGTTCACCAGGACGGCTGATGAAAGCTGGTTCTTCTTAAGTTGCCTCAAGAAGAATAGGCGCTGATGAGCCTTCTGGACCAGGCTGGAGGTGTTGGTGGTCCAGGAAAGGTCCTTTGAGATGTGGGTCCCCAGGAACTTGAAGGATGAGACAGGCTCAACGGCCAACCCATTAATGTGGATGGGATCATGTGAGCCTGTTCGTCCCTTCCTGAAGTCCACAATGAGCTCCTTGGTCTTATTGGTGTTAAGGAGCAGATTATTGTCGGTGCACCAAGTGGCCAGATGCTGTATCTCCTCCCTGTAGGCAGTCTCATCATTATTGCTGATTAGACCAATCACTGTGGTGTCACCTGCAAATTTTATGATGGTGTTGGATCTTATCACAGGCCTACAGTCGATGGTAAAAAGGGAGTAGAGGAAGGGGCTCAGCACGCAGCCCTGTGGTACACCACTGTTGAGTGTGACGGCGGTGGAGCAGATGTGGCCTGATCTAACATTCTGAGGTCTGTTAGTCAGAAAGTCCATAACCCAGTTGCAGAGAGACGCATTGATATCCAGGTCTCTGAGTTTGATCAGTAACTTAGAGGGTATGACAGTGTTGAATGCTGAGCTGAAGTCAACAAACAGCATTCGTGCATAAGTGTTTTTATTGTCCAGGTGTGTGAGGACAGAGTGCAGTGCTATGGAGACGGCATCTTCTGTGCTCCTGTTGCCACGGTAGGCAAACTGATGTGGGTCCAGTGTGGATGGCAGAGAGTCTTTCAGATGTGCCAGGACCAACCTCTCGAAGCACTTCATGATGATGGGTGTGAGTGCTACAGGGCGGTAGTCATTCAGGCATGTTGGGCTGGAGTATTTCTGCACTGGCACAATAGAGGTGGTTTTAAAGCATGTTGGCACAGTTGCTAGGTTAAGTGACAGGTTGAAAATGTCTGTGAATACCCCAGTGAGCTGTTCTGCACATGCTTTGAGGACGCGCCCAGGGATACCGTCTGGTCCAGCAGCCTTACGCACATTGATCCGACTCAGTGCGGTGTAGACTTCTGAGGAGGTGAGTGTGATAGGTGAGTGGTCGGTTGAGGTAGTGTTCCTGGTGTAGGGTTCTGTATTGTCTCTTTCAAAGCGGGCATAAAAGTCATTTAGCTCGTTCAGGAAGGAGACATTTGTGGCTGTGGGGGTAGACTGGCTGGGTTTGTATTTGCTGATGGCCTGGATGCCCTGCCACATGCGCCGAGGATCAGAGTTGGAAAAGTGCTCCTCTAGCTTTAGCTTGTAGCAGTGCTTGGCCTTTTTGATGCCCCTCTTCAGATTAGCCCTGGAAGTGCTGTAGGCCTGTGCATCCCCTGATCTGAAGGCAGTGTTGCATGCCTTCAGCAGGAGGCGCACCTCCTTGTTCATCCATGGCTTTTGATTTGGGTATGTGGTGATCTGTTTCTGGGTTGTAACACTGTCTATGATGGTGTTGATATATTCCAGAACAGAGGAAGTGTAACTATCAATGTCTGTGTGAGAGCCACATGTGGCCTGGGAGGCAAACATACTCCAGTCTGTGTGTTCAAACCTGTCCTGGAGTGTGGAGTCCACCCCCGCTGGCCACACTTTGATGGGCCTTACTGATGGCTTCACACGGTTGACGATGGGTGAGTACTTGGGGGTGAGAAACAAACAAAGGTGATCTGATTGACCCAAGTGGGGGAGGGGGGTCACAGCGTATGCTTCAGCCATGTTTGTGTAAACTTGGTCTAAAGTTTTGTTTCCCCTTGTCTGGCAGAAAATGTTTTGATGGAATTTGGGGAGCACTGTCTTTAAGTTTGAGTGATTAAATCCCCCGCAACAATAAAAGCAGCCTCCGGGTGAGCAGTCTGTTGTTTGCTGATGGCTGCATGAAGTATATGTATATATATATATATATATATATATATATATATATATATATGTATATATATATATATATATATATATATATATATATATATATATATATATATATATATGTATATATATATATATATATATATGTATATATATATATGTATATGTATATATATATGTGTGTGTGTGTATATATATATATATATATATATATATATATATATATATATATATATATATATATATATATGTATATGTAAATATATATATATATATATATATATATATATATATATATATATATATATATATATATATATGTATATATATATGTATGCATATATATATATATATATATATATATATATATATATATATATATATATATATATATATATATATAGTAAATGTAGACAAACAGATATATTGATTAAAATAAGTTTGAAAACACCTTCAGAAATAGAAAGATAATACATGTAAATTTAAATTATGTGTTGCAAACAATGAATAAATGACAAACTACACCATTTTAACTAAATGCAATACTGTTTTATAGTGTTCTTGATTTTTCCTCTGTTTAAACATTATTCATTTGTGTTTGCTGTTTTTCTTCACTGTGATCTGAAGTTATTTTGTTCATTAGTTCCAGTTTTGCCTTTGGTACTGACTAATCTATTGTATATACACACTTATTGAATATTATTGAACAGCATCATATAGAAAATAATAATATAACAGAGAGATCTGTATGAGGTGTACTCATTTATAAATCTCTAATCTTATTTTATAGGTTCAACATTGCTTTAAGTATTCTTCAGAGACCTCTCAGATTTCATCTCAAATACCTTCTCTAAATCTTCCTTCAACACACTCGTGCTCAGAGAAGCTGCACAGATATCTTCAGCTCCAGTGGTTTATGTGTTGTCTTCAGGACACGCCCACAGTCAGGAGAATCTCATGAATATTCATGTCGGTGTCACTCTGTGGAGCCAATAATATTTCAGGATATACCTGTAGATCACACATGTGTGTTTTAGTGAAGTGAAAGAGTCAAAGAGCTCAGATTGTGTTCCTGCTGCACAAGAGCGTCTGTACTTCTGCATGTGAGTTTAATTCTTCTACATTACGCTTATTTGTGGAGATTATGAAGGGATTTTAGATGTGTGAGTGTGATTTAAATGTCTAATCCTGAAGATCAAATCCTCTAACACGGTCATTTAAACACTGTGTCTAAAAGCTTTATTTTTTAATCCCTTTAAAGTGTTTGTTCTCTTTTATATCAGACTGACTCAATAGTTTCCAAAAATTCAGCATTAAATATAAGTCTAAACATTCAGAGTCACGAAATCAAAAGTAAAGTTAAAGTAGACCTTCCAGTTGAACAGGAAGAAAAGCTGCTGAAAAACAACAGGCTGACATTCCTTAAACAAAACTGCATTTAACCCTTTACTGTCAGAGTAACTCATTAACTAACCAAATAGCCTCTTTAATAGATAAGACATTTTAATACTAACTAAATCAACAGTTGGCTAAACCTGAACTTATCTTGATAAACTCTATATAACATGCATATGTCTGCGTTGGTGTTTTAGCTGCAGTATGGCAGAGGAGCGAGTAAAGGCCTCTCTCTCAGAGAAACACAGGTATTGACTCTGTTTTTACACCATTATTTCAACACTTTCTCTGAAGAACAAAGACCAACAACAATGCACTTATTTGTGTTGCTATTACCTGATCAAATGATGGACAAAGCTTCAGTTTAACTTCAGGAAATGTGTTTAGATCAGTCTAGATTACAGACAGCTTGATCTGGTGTCATATTTACCAGAGCTCAATATGTGTCATGTGAGCTGTTTAAAGTCCTGAACAACATCAGAGTTAAAGCTGACCACAGAACAGTTTCAGCTTAAGCTTATAGAGGAGATAAAATGAAAATCAACTAAAATTAACACAAATGTGCATGTTTAACCTACAGTGTATAGTTCAGTGAAGGGAATTATAAAGTATTTTGTCTCTCAGACTCAGAGATTATATTCATTTCTATAGATACACATTAATGTTTAGTGTTTTATATCTCCTCATCTGGTTTCTGTGGTCAGTTTTTACTCTACAGGTTCCATCACAAGGTTTTAGGTTCGATGTGTTTTCAGTGAAGCTGAGATTGTGCAGAATGAGAAAGCAGCACATCACTGTCTGTTTACCCATGATTCCTGTGTAGCAGACCAGATCACACAGACCTTCAGTCAACTATTAGTTTGTGCTGAATTAAACTACACAAACTTTTTTTTAAAAGAGACTGACATTTCTTCTTCAGGTGTGTTTTAATCCTCTGGTGTGTTTGTGTGTTCAGTGTGAGATCAGGATCATGTGTGTCTCTGAAGAGTGACCAGTCAAAAGATTATCCACCAAAGTTCAGAGAGAAAACCCCATCATCTGCTCAAAGGTATTTTGTGTTTTACATTATTGCTCACACATGGACTGTTTCAGTATTTGTTAGGACATTTTTTATTTATATTTACACTACTTTAAAGCAAAATATGTAAGAAACAGAAGAACAGTGTTATATCATTTTCTTGAATTCATCCACACTCCTGATAAGGACAGATATCTGAACATTAAACATTTATCTACAGCTTGTAACTTTAAATAATGCATCTGAATAAACTCTGCTAGTAAAATATCCTCTTTGTCATATAAAGTTTTGAGTCTCAAGCCAGAGGATTGATGTTCAGCATCTATTAAATCAAAAAATCTTATCCTGCAAATTCAGCCACATTAATATTTGAGATCATAAAACTATTATTATTACCTTTTTAAAGTTTTTAATGATTAATTTTCAATATTGGGAGGGATAGCCTAATGAAAGTGATCTTAAACCAAATCCCCGTTAGCTACGTTTCCAACTATTGTTAGACCTGTTTAATATAGGCTGATATAAATGTAATGAAAAATCACATCTAAACCTCAGTTTTTCCTTGTTAAACTGTAGACAGAAATAAAATAAAACACGAGCTAAATGAACACAACCTTACAATGCAATATGAGTTAGAGTATTCAGCTAGAGTAGGGACTCCATTTATGAGCAAATAATGAACAATTTGAAGTGTGACACAAGTAATGCTTCATTAACTCCACTGAACACTTGAACTAATCTAACACACATTCAGTTAGTACAGGAAGAGGCAATACAAGTGAAGAATAAAGGTGTAGCACTAACAGATAATTATTCATTCATAATTCCCTATTAGCTAATTGTGTTACAAAGAGACAATCAGGAGCACAGGGGCTGATGGGAAATGAAGTCCAGGAAGATAAATCCCTGTGCCCTCTACTGTTCATAAGAGAGACTGCAGCAGGTTGTGACGCTCCTTTTCCTTTGGTGTGTTTGTGTCTTCAGTGTGAGATCAGGATCATGTGTGTCCAGATCTGTGTCTCTGAAGAGTGACCGGTCAAAACAGAATCCACCAAAGTTTAGAGAGAAAACACCATCATCTGCTCAAAGGTATTTAGTTTTTTACATTATTGAACACACTTGGACTATTTCAAACATGTTATTGTGAACCAACATTACAGTAAAGAGATTCATTCCTGAATGACTTTGGTGGTTCATTAAAACATTTACAGACACCAGATTTTTACTCCGAGTACTTTCAGTAAATCATAATTTTATATTTCCATGTCAATTTAAAACATATATATTTCTCCATATAGAGTTCTCCAGATCTACCTGAGCTCAAACTCCCCTCTCGCCCTACAAACGAGAGGGAGCCCCAGGCTCAATGGTCTTATGAGCTCAGGGCTCTCTCCTTTTGGCATGCCAAACAAGCTTTATAATCAATCATCAGCTAAGTGTGAACTCTTGAAGCGTGTATGGGTGTTTCCCCAGTACTGGGTTGCAGCTGGAATGCCATCCACTGTGTAAAACATATGCTTTAATAGTTCATTCCATTGTGGTGACGCCTTATAAATAAGGGACCATGCTGAAGGCAAATGAATGAATGAATATCTGTCTGTTTGCCTCTAAATGTATAATTACAGTAGTTTTATCTGTTAACAGTGATAAATATGAGTTAGCAGATTCAGGAGGCGAGACTCACAGGAGACACAAGAGCTTCACAGATAATCTCCAGTCAATCTTCCAGGTGGGAAAAACTGTCTTAATCTATGAAGGGCCATCTTTAAAATATTTTTTCTTTCTTGTTTTCTTGTGATCTTGATTTAATTTCTCATGATTTCAACAAAGCGAAATTGATTTCATATCACATTATTTGTAGGGATTCACACTTTAAAGTATTAGTAAATCACTTGCAGAAAGGACGCATTAAAGCTTAAGCACCTTATTTTGCAGAACTATGCTATAAAATGGTGACAGTTGAGGGAATATTATTGTTAATAATGAGATATAATGTTACACATGAATGTAATCACGAATGTACATTAGTCTTGAGTTGGGCTGGACGATACATTGAATTTTAACGATATTATCAGAATAATTTTGTCGACGATGTAAAATCTTGAAATATCTCGCATATTGAATATTTCAAATTCAAGCATGACTACTTTGTCGATAAATCCACCGAGCGTCCAATATTACGCCCCTGTGAGCATTACCATGTGCACAATAGATGTGAGTTAGCTCCTGAAGATTCAGCTGTTTTCTCTGACATGTTTACCAGTCATGATGACAGAAGACACAGAAAGAGAAACGACTCGCTGTCAGTTTTACTCATTTAATAAGAACTTCTAGTTTTGTTGTAATTATAAATGTACTAGGTGTCAGTAGGTGACGTATGCATAAATTTGCAAATCTGCATCTGTTAAAATTGTCAGCTGTGTAATGGCTGCTGCTTATATAGCCATGTGACGAGGATTGATTAGTCATGAGAAATCTGACTCCTCCCAAACCTATGTTGTGTACAGTAATCTCTCTGACATGATAAACACACAAGTTCAATAACTGCTGCCAAATATTAAACTGATCAAATTTGAAACAGAAGCAGAGATCTGACTGTACCAGGGAAACACCTCACACTCTCGAGGTCCAGAAGTTGTTTTGTAATAAAGTTGCTTAATAATTTGCAGTTGGTGCTTTGAAATGGCTGAAATACCTGCTCAATGTGAAGAGCAGAAACAGTACAGTACAGACACGTCAGAGTCTCCAAAATCTCCAGTGACTCTAGAAAAGAAAAGATTTGTCTCTTTTTTGTCATCTTGTTACTGGAAAAGTCTGCAAAGCCGCTAAATATAGCAACAAAGACACTAAATTAGCAAAACTTTTGACATATGTGTTCATTCATGTGTATTTGATGACTAGTCTAGATTAGGGCTAATCTTAGACGTCTATTAGATTTTCACGGACAGTCCAAATTTAGCAGAGATGTCTTTGTTTAGATGTTATTAGACTCTGGTTTACACAGCCGTTCAGATGTTGTATTTCAGACATTTGCCAGGTATTTGTTCTAAACTGCTCCTGTGTGTAGGACTAGTCTCTTAAACATCTTATCCAATGATTGTGTTGTGTTTTGATGTGATTTTTGTCCTTTGTTGCTGTGAAATGTCTAAAATCATTCAGCAGTAGTAATATGTAAAGGGGGTCACACACCGCAACACCATGCATTTTAGATTTCTAAACATTTCTATCAGGCTACGCACACCGGCGTCGCAAGTCAGTGGCTGTCCATGGTGCCCAGCTACGACTCAGGACACTGTTCATATTTCTGCCACCCCACAGAGCACCATCTGATTAGTTTCATTTTAAATGACATCAGGGGGTAGATGCGGGTAGATTTCAGCTGTGGGTAAGGCAGTCGCTCTCACTAGCCACTTTGGCTGGTTGGAAATAATTTTGACTGATAAAAAATAACGCTACGGTTACTAAAGTAACCCTTCGTTCCCCGAGGGGGGGAACGGAAATGCTATGTGGAAACTTCCACTATGGGGATTTCGTCAGAATCCAATCATCTGAAAGAGTATAAAAACGGGCCAATGAAATGCCAATAAGTTGGCAGCATCAGCGTGCACAGCTGGCGTCAATGACAATCAGTCATGCTATAAAGACGCAGCCAGTGCCATGCTCGACATCCTTTTCTAGCTGAAGAGACTTTCACGCTCAACAGCTAAGGGACAATCGTTGTGGCGAAGGAACATAGCATTTCCGTTCCCCCCCTCGGGGAACGAAGGGTTACTTTAGTAACCGTAGCGTTCCCCTTCGGATGGGGAACTCCAATGCTATGTGGAAACTTCCACTATGGGGAAATCTATGGAAAACGCCACAACGAAAGAACCTTACTGCGTCCCTGGCGAAGGGTGTGCCACGCAGTAGAGCGAGCGCACCTACAACGCCCCGAGACACAGTCTTTCAACGTGTCCCCTGGCCCTCACTTACCTGTTCAGAACAGTTATGTTTTTCGGGGAGTCGCAATAACCCAGTAAAATAGGTTTTGATACGACAGTACGTTGGGAAAGCGTTCAGTCCCGATAGGGAGGACGCTGCGGAGCTCACCTGTTACCCAGAGGGGAGACCTGGTGACAACCTATGGACTAGCCCAGAGATGGGGAGTCCTTGCATAAGGATGGTTAGCGGGGAGGGAAGACACGAGCCTGCCCTAGAAGGGGGGACTATACCGTGGCTGAGTGAACGTATGGGATCGCCAGCGGGGATCACACATAGCAGGCACCTATACCCAGAACGCGGGCTGACCAGCGGGCATGCCGACAACGTAACGGGCCAACACCTGACCCCTCCGCTGAGTCAGGTGCTGGGGGCCTCGGAGGAACTCTGCAGGGTTCGCCAAAGAAATGGGGAACTAAACTGACAAAGCTGAAAAAGCGCACGTATCTCCGGGTTAGGGAGAGTGGCGCAGCAAGCGTTTTTCGACACCTCAACCGAATCGTTTCCTCAATCACCAAGGGTTGCCTAATACCCTTGAGGAAACCGGCTCCACTCGCAGATTGTAACCTTGCAAATGTATTGGGTGTCACCCAACCCGTAGCTCTACAAATGTCTGTCAGAGAGGCGCCGCGTGCTAACGCCCAGGAGGATGCAATGCTCCGTAGTGGAGTGTGCTCTCACCCCCGGGGGACACGGCTCACCCTGGCCCAAAAGGCGAGGGAGATGGCATCCACTATCCAGTGGGCCAACCTCTGTTTAGATACGGCACTTCCCATCTGCCGACCACTGTAATGGACAAAGAGCTGGTCAGAGGATCTAAGGCTCTGAGTGTGGTCCACATATATTCGCAAAGCGCGAACAGGACACAACAAAGAAAGGGCTGGGTCTGCCTCCTCCGCGGGCAGCGATTGCAGGCTCACTACCTGATTGTTAAACGGCGTGGTAGGAACCTTGGGCACATAGCCGGGCCGGGGTCTCAGGACAACGTGAGAGTAGGCCGGCCCGAATTCTAGGCACGAGTCACTGACCGAAAATGCCTCCAGGTACCTAACCGTCTTAACCGATGCCAACACGACCAGCAGAGCTGTCTTCAAGGACAGAAATCTCAAGGATACTGAGTCGAGTGGTTCGAAGGGATCCCCACGTAGGCTCGTAGCACTACCGCGAGTTCTCAAGAGGGTATGAGAGGGGGGCAGAGGAAAACATCCGCCTCGCACCTCTGAGGAACTGGATGATGAGGTTATGCCTCCCCACGGTGCCGCCATCCACGCATCATGATGAGCGGAGATGGTGGCCACGTAAACCCTCAGTGTGGAGCGCGACAGCCTTCGCTCCACCTGTCCTGAAGGAAAGAAAGCACAACACTGATCTGGCAAGATCGGGGGTCTTCTCGGCGAGAAGTGCACCACTCAGTGAATAGACTCCACTCCAGGGCGTAGGCATGCCTCGTAGAGGGTGCACTAGCCTGTGTGATGGTATTAACCACCGCCACCGATAGGTTACCTAAGTCTTCCTCGTCGCGTCTTATGGATCCCACGTGGAGGTTCCACAGAACTAAGCGAGGGTGCCAGATGGTGCCCTGTCCCTGAGAGAGTAGGTCCTCTCTCAAAGGGACTCGCCAGGGGGGGCGTCGCGAGGAGGGAGAGTTCTGATATCCAGGTCCGGTTGGGCCAGGGGCGCAACTAGCAAGACCTGCCCCTCGTCCTCCCTGACCTTGCACAGAAACTGCGCGAGTAGGCTCACTGGGGGGAGTGCATACTTACGCATGACTCGGGGTGGAGTCGCCATTCTCCCGGGGAAGGAGCTGCCGTGAGAGCCTGTTGGCCGCACGGTTGAGCCCATCCGGGGTGTGAATAGCAAGCAGCGACTTCAGCCGCGTATGACTCCAGAGGAGCAGACGGCGAGCGAGCTGAGACATGCAGCGGGAGCGTATACCCCCATCCGGATGGAATACGCTACCGCGGCCGTGCTGTCCGTCCTGACCAGCACGTGTTGCCCCCTCAGCACCGGTAAAAAGCGGCGCAGAGCGAGAAACACTGCCAACAGCTCTAGGCAGTTGATATGCCAATGCAGCTGGGTTCCCCTCCACAGGTCCGCAGCAGCATGCCCGCTACACACGGCCCCCCCACCCCATACTGGAGGCATCTGCCGAAACGACAGCCTGCCTGGACGCCTGACCTAGGGGCACACTGGCCTGTAGGAAGGAGGGGTCCTTTCCAGGGGGTGCGGGTGCGGTGACACAGCGCAGTGACAGTCACTCGGTGTGGGCCCGCGTGCCATGCGCGTCTGGGGACCCGATCGTGAAGCCAATGCTGTAGTGGTCTCATATGGAGCAATCCGAGCGGCGTGGCCGCGGCTACGGATGCCATATGCCCCAGGAGCCTCTGAAATAATTTCAGGGGGACCACTTTTTTTCCTGTCGAACTCTCTCAGACAGTTCAGCATTACCTCGGCGCGCTCTCGTGAGAGGCGCGCCTCCATAGTGATCGAGTCCAGCTCCAACCCGAGAAAGGAGATGCTCTGCACGGGGGCGAGCTTGCTCTTTTCTCGGTTGACCTGAAACCCCAACGGGCGGAGGTGCCGGAGCACCTTGTCTCTGTGCATAATCAATTGCTCCCGAGAGTGGGCTAAAAATCAGCCAGTCATCGAAATAATTGAGCGTGCGGATGCCGGCGAGCCGAAGGGGCGCGAGGGCACCCCCCGCGAGCTTGGTGAAAACTCGCGGAGACAGAGAGAGCCCGAAGGGGAGGACCTTGTATTGCCACGCTCGACCTTCAAACGCAAACCGCAGAAACTGCCGGTGGCGTGGAAGTGTGGAGATATGAAAATACGCGTCCTTCAGATCTATTGCTGCAAACCAATCCTGAGGACGAACGCATCGCGTGATGCGCATCTGCGTAAGCATTCCGAAGCGCAGCCTGTGAAGGCATCGGTTCAAAATGTGCAGATATAGGATTAGCCATAGCCCACCGCTTTTTTTTTTTTTTTTTTTTCTTTTTTTGGGGCACGATGAAGTGCGGGCTGTAAAACCCGCGCTCCATCTCGGCTGGAGGGCCGGCTCGATTGCATCCTTCGCCAGGAGGACAGCAATCTCCTCTCGCAAGACAGGGGCGGACGCAGGACTGACCCTGGTCGCCCGTGAACCTGGGAGGCCGTTTAGCGAACTGAATCGCATAGCCGAGTCTGGTCGTATAGATGAGCCATTACGATGGGCTGGCCCGCGCTAACCAGGCAGGCAGAGCCCCCGCAAATGGTCCCACCCGCACGATCGCTGACGTGCCAGCAGCGGGGCAGCGTGGAGTGAGTGGGCTCATCCGGGGAGCGCTGGGGTCCCACAAGAGAGCAGGAGAGGAGATGTTCTCGTCTCGCACTCAAACTCCAGGAGAGGGGCTGGGAGTGGAGAGAAAGGAGACCGTTCTCTCGTGCTCCATGAGCCATTGGCGAAATGCACCGATCCTGCGAGCTGGAAGGCACAGCGTCCCAGACTGGCAGTGTTCGGGCTGTCACATCCGGAGGAGGGGAAAAGTGCTCTTTCACTGAGGATTTTGATGGCGTTTTTTAAATTTTTTTTTACGCCTTTAAATAACGTGCCCCGCCCTCCAGCGGGGAAAGAGCAAATTCCCTCCTCCCCAGATGGCCCGCCTCAGGGACGCTTCGCGGTCCGTTTTACTGAACTTAGTGGCGCCCTGGGCGGGGGACGCTGGTTGCCGGCGCGATGCTCGGCGCAGCCGCGTGGCCGGAGGCGCAGGCGGGGGCGGCGAAGCAAAGCTGCGGGCGGGCGTCCTCGGCGAAAAAGCAGTGGATGTGGATGGTTCGGCGGGGGGGAGCGGTCATACAATCCCGCCGATAGAGACCTCGCCCATCGCCTCCGACTGCTCTATCACCGGCGTGAATTCCTGGGCGAATTCACCGCCAGTGTCGCCGAACAGGCCAGCCTGGGATATGGGTGAGTTAAGAAAGCGAACTTTGTCAACGTCACGCACATCACCAGGTTTAGCCTGAGGTGGCATTCCTGGATCACGGATGTGATCATCGTCCTTCCCAGGGCACACACAGCCGACTTTTTTTTTTTTTTTTTGTAAGAGCATAGTCGGTTGCGGTGCGGAGTGCATGCTCAGTCCTGGGTCAGAACCATCCTCGCGCAGCCGGGCAAGCGCCTGCGCTTGGTAGCGCTGGTAGGTGGCCATAGCGTGCATGGTGAGGGGGAAGGCGCACGCAGCACACTGCGTGAGCCTACTGTGCCCATCCAGGAAGAAGGGGATGGGGAGGCTTAGAAGGTCTCGCCTTCATCCTCCACATCACACCCCTCTAATCGGTCCGGCCGCGGAGCTGGGGGATAAACCATCTCCAGAGCCACGGCCGAAGCAGCCTGGGGAAGCACAGCCGCAAAGTCTGCTTCTGGATTCGACGCCGCGCTCAAAGTCCCGGAGGGAGCGAGCGGGTTCGAATCCTCGTCAGACCTTGACAGCCCAACCTCCAAGGATGGTGAGGATGGAAGCGCACGCAGATCGGGCAGAAAAAAGTGCCCTCAGGACAGCGTGAGTTTACTGTGCACTTCCGGGAAGAAGGGGACGGGAGGCTTTGAAGGTCTTGCCTCCTTATATCCTCCACATACACCCATCTAGTCGGTCTGGCCGCGGGGCTGGGGGATAAACCATCACCAGACCCACGGCCGAAGCAGCCCGAGAAAGCACGGCCATCACATCTGCTTTTTAGATGCTAACGCCGCGCTCTCCACCCCGGAGGGAGGGAGCGAGCGGGCTCGCATCCTCATCAGACAATGTCATCAGGTGAGAGAGCGACCATCCAAGCACGGAGCGCTTCTCTTCACCTGAAGCTTGGATGGAGCGCGTGGAGGAGCGAGAGGTCCACGGCCCGGGGGCGGCGGATTTACTCTCACTGAAACCCTCAGATCTGCCCGAGTGCCAACCGCAGTGCGGGGGACAACTGGGGTGGTTGGCTCTTTTGCAAGAGCGAGCCGCGATCTTAACTGCGCAACAGACATGACATCAGTGATGGCATGCACTGCCCGCGAGCACCGCATTAACATGCTGGACCCCCAGACATGAAACGCTGTGCTCGTGCCCATCATCCGGGGATAGGAAACCACCGCATCCAGAAACGCACGGTCGGAGTGACGTCTTGAAAAAGACGCGCTGCACGACCGTGTTGCTCTTTTAGGAAAGCTTTTTTCCTATATACAAACCGCTCTTGGAGGACCGGACCCAAAGGACGCCAGGCAAGGGAGAAATACCCAGCTCGACCATCTGCCACTGCGTATACGCGCTCTGGACCGGGAGAAGCTGCTTCTCGATCTCTCTCTGTAGACACAGGTTGGAGATACCCTCAAAGACTCTCTCAGAAGCTTCGTGAAAGGCTCTGAAAGCGAAAGGATGTCGAGCATGGCACTGGCTGCGTCTTTATAGCATGACTGATTGTCATTGACGCCAGCTGTGCACGCTGACGCTGCCAACTCATTGGCATTTCATTGGCCCGTTTTTATACTCTTTCAGATGATTGGATTCTGACGAAATCCCCATAGTGGAAGTTTCCACATAGCATTGGAGTTCCCCATCCGAAGGGGAACTGTGTTTGTACTGAATGAAAGGAACTTGCGTGTACACAGGTGATGCGCGCGACTGTTTAAAAAAGCATGCACGCTCCCGTTTCCTTTCGCGAAGCAACCGTGCCTGGAAACACAACTGGTGCGATTGGTTCTCTTTGAAATAGACTTGACAAAAGGTGATGCTCATGCACCCACAGTCCTCCTTCTTTCATGAGCTCCAGATTTTAAAAAAATGTATTTTTGTAAGCAGCACCGGTTACTGCTTTCACCTTCACCATTCTTTGAACAGATTATTAACAGGCCTAATGTTAACGTGACCATCCTTTCATTATCACACACGGTGTGTTTTTCACCTGCTTTCTTTTGCTCACAGTTATTTTTGTTAATATGGGTTAATTATATCTTCTACAATAAGATTGCTTTAATAGGAGATGATTAACTCATTTAGTTAACTGGTGATCTGAGATCTTTAGCCAGGACACAGACTATGCATTGTTTTACAAACATGACAATAATTATTTCTAAAATGTCAAATTATTTTAAAAGAAAAGTTTTGTTTAATAAAAAGTGTGTGTATACATATATATATTTAGCTTTTTTGACACATTATTTAAAATATATGGCTAAGAAATAATTCTATATTTTTGGTGTTGTCAGAGATAAATTAAATAATTCTTGGTAAATGTGTCGCAGCACTGAGTGGTGCATCTGGTGTGTGACCCCCTTAAGTGTAATGTGCTCAAAACCTGCTTGGATGTATTTTAGCTGTGTTTATCTGAAATAACATTTGAATATTCATCAGCTAATCAGAATCAAGCATTCTACAGACTCTTAATATAATGCATTATAATGAATTTTTGATTATTAAGCAAGTTGTAGATCTATAACTGTGTGTGTATGATTCGTTTGGTTAACTGTTGTTCTTTCTTTTCTTCAATCGTAGAATCTTGAGAGTAAAATGATCAGATTCCTGAAGAATGAACTGGAGAAATTTAAGAAATCTTACAAGAAGAAACCAGTCAAGAGTTTGTAAAGGACTATAATGAGAACAGAAGCAGAATCACAGAAGCAGCTCTTGATCTCACACTCTTCTTCCTGAGAGAGATGAAGCAAGATCAAGTTGCTGATACTCTTGTGGGTAAGAGACTCATGGCTAGACCTACAAGAAATCTGCAGACTTTCACAGAGTTTTAGCCCATCATTGAGTTTATTTATTCACTGTGTAAATGTGTGTACATTTATATTCATTCAGTTATTTAATTTCAGTAATATTGTTGACTAATATGAAAATGTTCATGATTTATTTACAGTACAGTTTGTAAAGTCATATTTTCTGTGTTTTAGTAGATCTGTTGTACAAGAGTCTTGTGCTTTGTTTACCAATTAAGTGGATCTAATTGGATTTGTGTTGTAAACATGAAATATTATTTTAGAAGTTAAAAAGGTGTTATTTTTTATTTTATATATTAAGTTTTTAGTTATGATACTCCCAAAATCATTCTGCAGTAATCTGCAGATATTTTACAAAATTCTCCACAGAAATAGAAAAAAAATGTCTGAAAGTTCAGTCTGGCCCTACTCATGGCCATCTGTCAGACTGTCACTTACAAATAAGTCAAGACTAAAACTCTGTTTCTTTGCTCCTGTGTTTAGATGAGCTGTTCTTCATCAATCAGCTTAAATGTAGCCTGAAGAAGAAATATCAAAGTGTGTTTGAAGGAATTGCTCGGCAAGGAGACTCCACACTTCTGAATAACATCTACACAGATCTCTATATCACTCAGGGTGCGAGTGAACAGGTCAACACTGAACATGAGATCAGACAGATTGAAGCTGCTTCCAGACGTCATCAGTCACTAGAGATACAGGTTGAATGCAAACATTTGTTTGAAGCACCTGAACAAGACGAGCAGATCAGAACTGTCCTGACAAAAGGAGTTGCTGGCATCGGGAAATCAGTCTCTGTGCAAAAGTTTGTTCTGGATTGGGCTGAAGGAAGAGAAAATCAAGACATCAGCTTCATATTTCCTCTTCCATTCAGAGAGATGAACTTAAAGGAGAAAGAAAGACAAAGTTTAAAAGACCTCATAACTCAGTTTTTCCCAGAGACTAAAGGACTGAACCTTACAAGAAGCACACGATTCAAAGTCCTGTTCATCCTTGATGGATTGGATGAATGTCGTCTTCCTCTGAACTTTGCTGGTAATGAGACGTGTCGTGATGTATCTTCAGCAGTCTCTCTGGATGTTCTCCTGACGAACCTCATCAAGGGAAATCTGCTTCCTTCTGCTCTCATCTGGATCACCAGCAGACCAGCAGCTGCCAGTAAGATTCCTGCTGACTGTATCGACCGGCTGACAGAGATACGAGGATTCAATGATGCCCAAAAGGAGGAGTACTTCAGAAAGAGACTCACAGATCAGAATCAGGCCAGAGAAATCATTGATCACATTAAACAGTCAAAGAGTCTCTTTATTATGTGCCACATCCCAGTCTTCTGCTGGATTTCAGCCACTGTTCTACAGAATATTTTGAAGGAGAACAGAAATACTGAACTGAAACACAGGGCTAATGCTGAAACACTGCAGGAATCTCCCAAGACTCTGACACAGATGTACACACACTTTCTCCGCTTTCAGATCCAGCAGAGCAGAAGAAAGTATGATGGAGAAAACACACCAGATGTCTCCTGGGATCCAAACCTCATCCTTTCACTGGGGAAACTGGCCTTCCAGCAGCTGGAAAGAAACAATGTGATCTTCTATGAGAGCGATCTGAAAGACTGTGGCATTGACGTCTATAAGGCATCGGTGTACTCAGGCATGTGTACCCAGATCTTTAAGGAGGAGACAGGAATCATTCTTGGTACCATGTACTGCTTTCTTCACTTGAGCATTCAAGAGTTTATTGCAGCCCTTTATCAACATCTATCAACATCTGGCAACATGAAGCATGGATTTCTTTTTAAACAAAAAAAGAAAAATACAAGCATGATTGATTTGCTGAAGACTGCAGTGGACAAGGCTCTGGAAAGTGAGAATGGACATCTGGACCTTTACCTTCGCTTCCTTCTCGGTCTGTCACTCCAGTCCAATCGACAACGGTTACAAGGCCTGTTGACACAGCAGGATGACAGAGACCAGAGCAAAGAGGAAATAATTGCATACATCAAGCAGAAACTTGAAGGTCATCTGTCTCCAGAGAGATCCATCAATCTGTTCTACTGTCTGAATGAACTGAATGATCAAACTCTGCTGAAACAGATTCAGTCTCACCTCAGTAGAGGAAGTCTGTCATCTGCTCACCTTTCACCTGCTCAGTGGTCTGCTCTGGTCTTCATGTTGTTGACCTCAGAGGAGGAGCTGGAGGAGTTTGAGCTTCAGAAATTCCAGAGATCAGACGAGTGTCTCATCAGACTATCAGCAGTCATCAAAACCTCCAAAAGAGCTCAGTAAGTCAAAGTCTGTTTTGGTTATATTCAAGAAATAGACATTTGCTGATATTAAATAATTCAATTGATCATGTTAATGAACGTGTACAGTATTGATATTGTCAGCACTTCAAAATACTGTGAATAATTTAATATTTAATATAATTTTAATATTTAATATTTCAGATTGTTTTTAATAACCCTCAGATGAATGTATTGGCAGTGTCTGTGCAAGGTATAGTTTACCCAACAATATAAATTTACTCATTTACTCACCCTCAAGTGGTTATAAACCTTTCTGAAAGTTTCTTTCTCCTGTTGAACATGAAATAAAATATTTTGATGAAAGATGAAAACCTGTAATCATTGACTTATGAAGGTCAAAGGCTAATGGTTTTCATCTTAAAAGTATTTTGTGTTGAACCGAATAAAGAAGCTCATAAAGGTTTGGAACTACTTGAGGTTAATGTTTGGGTAAATGTTTGGGTGAACTCTCTCTTTAAAGGGCTCCTATGATGAAAATCATCTGTTGTAAGCAGTTTGAACAGATCTGTGTGTAGTATAGTGTGTGTACAGTCATATTGGGGTGATAGAAACACAAGTCAGTCTCTTATTTTTAATTTCCTGGCATTAAAATACGATCCAAATCCCTGCAATTCTGAGACACACCAATACTTTGTACCAACATTGTGTGTGACTCATCGTTCCAGAAAGGCTTTAATTAACTCCACAACAAATACATCAAATAAGCATAAGTTCTTACTGTAGTATTTCTCATTCTTGTCTATCACTGTGCTGTTTATCTGACATGAGACGCAGCAGGAGATATAGACAGCCCTCAGAGCAATATAGAGAGATCTCTGTGGCTCTGACATGTGGCAATGGTGGGCGGGGAGAACCAGCTCATTTGCATTAAAGGCACAGGCAACAACACAGCTACAGGTGTTCAGAGTTGAAAATACCCATATTCTGAAAGGTATAATAAATAATCTGATAGGTATTTTGAACTGAAACTTTACAGATACATTCTGGAGACCTTTATATAAACCATTTACCTACATTATCTATGAACAGTAGCAGATGTTACAGGAGAGGCAAAAGCATATTTAACAGTATAGTTTTCTAACCTTGTCTTCTACTTCTCTGAAATATAGTAGATGAATTTGAGAAATGCAGATCTGCTCCTCATCTGTTGTTATCCTTTCTCGTTGAGTATCATTTTATAACTGACTTTGTATGTGTTGTACTGTTTCTGCTGTGTGGAAATTGAGTCCTTTCTGATAAGAGTGGAATTTACTCTATTCTGTTTATTTTGACCTTCTCTATTCTGATGATAATAAAGTAACACTCATCTGTGTGTATTTGCCATTGTCTTCTCATTAGTGTAGTTCACTAGTGTAGTGTTCACTATAAAGCTGGTTAGTTTAACTTCTTTATTCTTCTTTAAATCTAGTAATTCATTTATTATCATCATTTTTGTTATGGATCGTGCAGGCAGGCAAAGCAACATGAGAGGTGGATCTTGGTGCAGTTTTAATGTCTAATATAATCCTTACACAAAGAAAAGAGCAGGGCTGAAGACCAGAAAACACAAGCAAGAGAAAGATACGCACATACACGTCTATGATCAACAAATAAGAGCTGCTTAAATACACTGAGATTAGTAAGTAAACAAGGGAGTGAAGAGTAACTGGGCCAACTAACAAGGGTAACATGGGGATAAACTGGGGTGAAACATAGAGAGAGCACAGGGAACACACAACAGTACAGGGACAAGACAACCAGGATCAATCCGACTATAAATGAGCCTAATGATCTGATATAAAGGTCAAGCTGAACTGCTGCACACTGACAGTCTGCAGAACAGGAAGTGGAACAGGGGTTGATGAGCTTACACTCTTAATTAATCAGACATTAATTAGACTATTAATTGCACATTCTGCAGCTTGGAGCCTCGTCCTAAGCATTTGCAAGCCCTTTTTTAATCTAAATTGCGTAATTGATGTAAAATTCCCATCAAACACATGACAACAATAATCTAATATTTTGTCAGCTACTTAGTGGCAAAGTTTCTCACATGCAGTAGTGCATTAGACAAAAACACAAGAAATTTGCATTCACCACTCATGAAGTTAGTGTGGAGGAACACATACTCATGTTCAGTTTGGTGTTAGTACATTTGACCATAAGGCTAAAAGCTGGTGTACACATAGTTTTTGTGAGTAAGCATTGTTGATCTATGAGGTCTCAGATGACCACCTAAATATTGTGTTTGTTCTCTACACAGGCTACAGAGCTGTAATCTCACTGTTCAGTGCTGTGAGAGTTTGTCTTCAGCTCTACGATCCTCAAACTGTGTCCTGAGAGAGCTGGACCTGAGTAACAATGACCTGCAGGATTCAGGAGTGAAGCTTCTCTCTGATGGACTGAAGAGTCCATACTGTAAACTGGAGACACTGAGGTTAATGATTCTCCACTCAACAGTGAATACAAAAATATAGTTACATATTGGGTTAACAAATATAGACTCGGTGTATTGTCCCCACTCAGTGTATTGTCAGTTAAAATAAATAAATATATTCATTTATATAAAATATGTCATTTATATATTCATATATATACAAACATGTGTATAGACAAATGTATTTAACCCTTCACATGTACAATCACACCGGTGTGATTAGCCTTGGCTGGTCCCTGAAGCATGTGATCACACCGGTGTGATTAGAATGTTCATAGCGCACGTCATTAACTTATAATTTATCTGTGCTTTCAAACAAATTAGCTTTCAGACATTCAAATACACACAACTACAAGCAAAACATACCATTTAAGTCTTAATTAGGTCGTAAAATACACGTGCAATGATACTTTTGTGTCAATATAACTGGACTATGTGCTTTATTCACATGAGATACACACTGTTTATGCTGCTAGAATATTTTCTCTATTCCTCACTCAGATAAACAGTTGTTTACCTTCATGTAATTCAGAGGAAAATGTAGTAAATCCAGCAGCTCGCATCTCTCCTGCGGTTGTTGCTATAAGGGATACAGCTGCGATCGAAAGTTAACGAAAAGCATTTATATTATTTATTAAATTACTCATTATTGTATTTTATTAGCAACTAACCTTACAGCGACCCTAAACCCAACCCTCACGGTAATGTACAAATATTAATTGTTTTGCAGTGTCACAAAAATGATGCTATATTGATGCGAGTATCCTCAGCTGTATCTGATCTAGCCTTCACCCACCTGCAGAAGAGGGTGAAGTCTAGATGGGATACACTGAGGATACTTGCGTTAATATAGCATCATTTTTCTAGCAACAACAGCGCACCATTAATAATAATAATAATACAATCATTAAACTGTTGAAAAGACAAAGTATATGTTCTGTCACATATTTGGGAACCAGAGTATCAGAAATTTCACAATATAAATAAAACATTTGTCAATTTTTACAGAAAAAGGCAAAAAGAAACAAAATACGATATATAGATAGATCATGGGGGCTGGAGGGTCACGTGATGAACTTGATGCGTTGTCATGGGAACTTGAGTATTTAAACATATGTGTGAAAGGGTTGAAGTGTACAAGTGTGCATTAATCTTTTTCATTCAGAAACATGAGTGACAATGTTCTATTCCTTCAGACACCTGGCTGCTTAGGCAGAACTAATACAGGTAATGTTAAGCTGGAGCTAGCTAACGTTAACTCTTAGCATGTTTCATCCCAAACATAAGAGTTAGCATTGGTTATAATGTAATGGAAATGATATGACATTGTAACATATCTGATATTTACAGATTTAGGGAGCGTCTCTAAAGTAAAGACACCTGATTAAACATTTCAAACATTGATAGTATTTGAATAAATGTCTTACAGTCATACAACCCTCTGTAAACATGCATCTAGCTGCCAATGACCTAAAACCTCTATTCTCTATTAAAGTCAACTCAAATCATGTTAAGATAAAACATCATTAATGGGTTTGTGCACAAAATATTCCACAGTTAAAAGCTGAAGAGTTTAAAGAGAATGATCAGTTAATTCCATTGAGGATTTTAACACACATCAACATCTAAAAGGTGTGCAATATAGCTGACACTTAAATGAACACTTCAGCTGGATTGATAAGTCTGCTATTCTGTTCAGATTCTACTGAAGTGTGTTAAACTGCAATGTCACATTTAACTTAACTTCCATTTTCTAAATGTCCACAACTTTCTGTTGAAAATGATATTTTGGATTATTATCCTTCTTAAAGAGCCCATATTATGGCTTTTTGAAAATGCCCTTCCATGTAGTGTGTCACACAGCTCTAAGTGAAGTGAAATATCCAGCTAAGGCTTAAATCTGTAAGTGTACAGTGTTTAAAACTATTGATTCATCTATAAAAGAGTCGACTCATAGTGCTTCAAACGAGTCGTCTTGATAACGAGTCATTAGGTGTTTCGCGATGACGCAGCTACGAAACACAAGTAGTTGCACGCGCAAGCCCGGGAGATTTGAAACCTGCGGCCCCGCCCACTAACAGAAAAAAAGTCACACACACACACACACACACACACACACAGAGACACACACAGACACCGGTCGAATGAAGTCACGCTGTGCAGATGGAGATTATTGACAGTTCACCCAAAGATGAAACCTTAGCAATATAGCCTAGCCTTGAGCAGATCGAGAGCCTCTGGAAACTACCTGCTTACAAAGAAGACTTCATCAGTTTGTTAAAGGAAGGATCGGTACAGACTGTCAGAACAAGGATCAGTGGATCATGGATCAGTTTCTTCCCCCATTTCACCAGTGTAAGTACGTGCGATTAAAATTGTTGCCTCGTTTACTCTAGCTTGCAAATTATGCATTTAGTTGTGTTTTGTTACTTGTAACCGCGTGTGCTGTATCAGGTTAACTCTAAATATTCTCATATCGCGTGTAAAGCCACGTTGAAAACGCGACGCGTGCCGCTTTGTTTATGGATAGTCAGCTATGTGTGTGTGTGTGTGTGTGTGTGTGTGTGTGTGTGTCTCCTCTGAGGACGGTCGTTTGTGTGAGTGTCTCCTCTTAGGAGGTTGATGTGTGTGTGTGTGTGTGTGTGTGTGTGTGTGTGTCTCCTCTGAATAGGGTAAAGCTCTAAGCAATGGGTGATCAAAGGGACCCGTTTGTAAGGGACGCGGTTGAAATCGCGGATGTAACTGAGGACGCAGAGGGGGAGGGAGGTGTCGCCGCCGCGCCGTCTCTATTCTGGACGCGCCGGCCGTGTGTGTGCGTGTGTGTGTAAAAAGAGCAAGTAGACTGCTAGGACATATCCTCGCCAGTTCTTGGACTTTTTGCTTGATAAAATAGTTAGTCGTCAGTATTTTCTAGTCCATCGTCTGTATTTACATTCACCCACTGGCAGCCAAAATCCACTATGAAGCGTGTATGCACTGTGACTACTTTTATATTGTTGATAATCTGCTGGGCATTTTACTCTGTCTCGCCCTGAAGCCTGTCAGTGTCGTCGACCAATCGCAGCAGGCTGTCATCGGTCCAATCAGCGCAGATTAGCTTCGCGCTGAGGACGGGTTTGGGTACAAATGAATCGCTGAACGATTCATATGGGAATCGCTGGGATAATTAGGTAAAAATAAATGCAGATTATAAGACCATCAAAGTGTTGTTTGACCTTGCATGCATATTAGACTGTTGTTGGAGACCCTTACAACCTAAATATGACCCTATTTCATCTATAATATGGGCTCTTTAAATTATTCAGTGGATTCTTTACAAAAGTAAAACGTTGAAGATTGGAGAAATGAGTTTTTCAAATTCTTAATTCTCAATTTAGTCGTATTTAGTCTATAACTTGAGATCAAATCTCTTTGCACTCTGTCTTGACTTGGAGTCGAACCTCATTAAAACTCAATTTGAGATCTCAGGGCTTGATCAATAAGGAGAGCTAATCAGGATGTGTGTGTGTGTGTGTGTGTGTGTGTGTGTGTGTGTGTGTGTGCGTGTGTGTGTTCATCACTGCTGTTGACATGAGCAGAAACAGCATTCAGCATCTTCTCAACACAAAGAGATGTGTGATTGTCCAACTGTGTGATGTGGACTATTGCTGTGTTTGTAGATTGTCTGGCTGTATGGTGACAGAGGAAGGCTGTGGTTTTCTGTCTTCAGCTCTGACTTCAAACCCCTCACACCTGAGAGAGCTGGATCTGAGCTACAATCATCCAGGAGATTCAGGAGTCAAGCTGCTCTCTGAACAACTGGAGGATCCAAACTACACACTGGACAAACTCAAGTATGTTGAGCATCACTGGCCTTTTTTGAAGATTTATTGTGAATACAGATACTTTGATACTTCACTCCTCTTCTAGTTCTTTCTGCTGAAGAACTGTACAATGTGTGTGTGTGTGTGTGTGTGTGTGTGTGTGTGTGTGTGTGTGTGTGTGTGTGTGTGTGTGTGTGTGGCTTTCAAGCAGCTGTTTTGGCACATTTTTATGTTCTTTGTAGTGTTTACTTGACCAGTGATTCCCAAAGTGAGTGAAAACTGACCGGTGGTTCCTAAAGCCGGTCAAGCTGCACTTTTTCTGAAATCCTGGCTTTCTTAAATCTTCTTGTGTGCAATACTCCTCTGATCTGAGTCATATTGTGTGGTGAAAGCCGCTCTGTACTGGTGCACATTCATTATAATCATGTGAAAATAAAAAGGCAGCTTCTGTCAGTGGAGCAGGATCTATGAGCTGCAGAATTACCAGATAGATATTCACAACTATTACAGAAAATAATGATATCTGTTCAGAATCAGAGGAGCTTCAGTTTAATAATACTAAATGTGTCCCCCTCTCTTTACATGAGTTGATGGTGAATGACTTGCTCTTCATATACAGGATTGTTCTACTCTACAAGCTGTATCTTCTGTATGTCCTCACCAGAATGTGAGCGGAGGAAAGTATTTTCTATCAACAGAAAATAAGGATGTAATGAATGCTCTGCTGTTATATCACAAACCTCTGTCATAAAACGGCTTCATTTAAACACAAGTCATTATTATAGGGGTGATGTCTTGAGCATCTGATTTTACCTCAGTGCTTGTGTGCTTTCATTTTCTCCATCTCACTCTCAGTGAGTTCAGAGTGTTTTAACAAGTAAAACTGGCCTCAGATCAGTGTATCTTGCTTCAGACTAACTGAATTATCAGGCTTTGCTGAAAGGATACTTATTTTACCATCAATGAGGGACAATATTGTAGCCTACTAAAGCTAATGTGAGTCTCTTAATATTAAAGAGGAAACATAAGCTTGACAACATCAGATCCTGTCAATAGCGATGTTTCCATCCACCTATTATTATGTGCATTTTGAATATGCACATAAAAATCCGGTTGATGGAAACGCCATGATACGCATAAATTTTAAAAACTTATGCTGATAACAGAGTAGGATAAACTTTTAATTGGATAAGAAAACATAAACTTGGAAACACTTTTACCGCACAAATTTCAGTATGCTCATTAAAAAAGGTGATGTGATTCTGTTATAAGTGCAACACCTCTTCTCCTCGATTTGGTATCACTCTACAGAATTTGGCTGTACTGATTAACACTCAAAACAAAATGATATCAAGTGTAAACACTTTATTTTACACGCGTGTATGGTTTTATCATCAAATAAACATACAACAAAAATAAACAAGGTATACCAAAGTCAGAAACTAAATAGTCTTTCTGAAAAAAGGTCAGTGACCACTTATCATTTAGAGCACTTGAGCGAGATGCAGTAATTACTTATGATGTCCTGTGACTCCTTAGAAGAGAGGTGGTTGTTTGTAGGAAAGCAGTCAAATTGCCTTGTTTAAGTGAGTTTGTGTTGCTCCCCAAGAAATTGGAAAAACTTGGTATCTCCCAGTGGGCTGTCTGGGACGGTCCTCAAATAGTTCAGATCTTACCTTGAAGGGAGAGGTCACTATGTCAGTAGAGAGTGTCAAGGTGGACACCCATGACATGTGGAGTCCCACAAGGCTCGATTCTGGCACCTCTCCTGTTCAACCTTTATATGCTCCCTCTGAGCCAAATAGCGAGAAAGAACCAAATCTCCTACCACAGATATGCTGATGACACTCAGATCTACCTAGCCTTACTGCCTAATGACTACAACCCCATTGACACCCTCTGCCAATGCATTGATGAAATTAACAATTGGATGTGCCAAAACTTTCTTCAGGTAAACAAAGAGAAAACTGAAGTGATAGCGTTTGGGAACAGAGATGAGGTTCTCAAGGTGAATGCGTACCTTGGCTCTAAGGGTCAAACAACAAAAAATAAGTTCAAGAATCTTGGTGTGACTCTGGAGTCAGATCTGAGTTTTAATAGTCATATCAAAGCAGTCAGTAAATCAGCATACTATCATCTCAAAAACATTGCAAGAATTAGATGCTTTGTTTCCAGTGAAGACTTAGAGAAACTTGTTCATGCTTTTATCAGCAGCAGGGTGGATTACTGTAACGGCCTCCTCACTGGCCTTCCCAAAAAGACAGTCAGACAGTTGCAGCTCATCCAGAACGCTGCGGCCAGAATTCTGACCAGAACCAGGAAATCAGAGCACATCACACCTGTCCTCAGGTCTTTACACTGTCTCCCAGTTACAATCAGAATAGATTTTAAAGTATTATTACTGCTCTATAAATCACTAAATGGCCTAGGACCTCAATACATTACAGATATGCTCACTGAATACAAACCTAACAGATCACTCAGATCTTTAGGATCAAATAGATTAGAAATCCCAAGAGTTCAGTCAAAGCAGGGTGAAACGGCTTTCAGCTACTACGCCCCTCACTGCTGGAATCAGCTTCCAGAAATGATCAGATGTGCTCCAACATTAGGCACATTCAAATCAAGACTGAAAACACATCTGTTTAGCTGTGCCTTTACTGAATGAGCACTGTGCTACGTCCGACAGATCGAATTATTCTGTTTTTCTCTTCTTTTTCATTCTTTTATAACACGTTTTATCTGTTTTTATGCTTATTTATTTATTTATTTATTTATTTTTACCATTCTTATTATTTGTTTTTATTTTCTTATACTTGTTTATTTTATTCCTGTTTATGTAAAGCACTTTGAATTGCCACTGTGTATGAAATGTGCTATATAAATAAACTTGCCTTGCCTCACAATCATTGTGTGTGTGTATGTGTGTGTGTGTGTCTTTACTGACTGAAGGACTGTGTGTGTGTGTGTGTGTGTGTGTGTGTGTGTGTGTGTGTGTGTGTGCGTGTGTGTGTGTGTGTGTGTGTGTGTGTGTGTGTACTGACTGACGGAATATCTGTGTGTGCGTGTGTGCGCGCGCGAGTGTGCGTGCGTGTGCTTGTGTGTGTGTGTGTGTGTGTTATAAGCTGATGTTTGTTTACTGACTGAAGGACAATCTGTGTGTGTTTACAGTTTGGATCATGGAGGAGACACGAGGATTACAGCAGGACCACGCAAATGTAGGACTACACACACACACACACACACACTCTCACATGCTCACTCTCACACATACACACACAGCAGTGAACACACACACACACACAGCAGTGAACACACACACACTCCCCCTCTCTCTCACACACACACACACACAGCAGTGAAGTGAACACATGCGCACACACACACAATCAGACACACACTCACTCACTCACTCACAGACACACACACACACACATACACACACACACACACACACACACACACACACACACACACACACACACACACACAGCAGTGAACACATGCACACACACACACACACACACAATCAGACACACACTCACTCACTCACAGACACACACACACAATCAGACACACAATCAGACACACACTCACTCACTCACACACACACACACACACACACACACACACACACGCACACACACAGCTGTGGTCATAAATGTGTGTGTTCTTGTGTTCAGATGTCTGTTTCCTCACACTGGATCCAAACACAGCACACACTCGTCTCATTCTGTCTGAGGAGAACAGAGAGGTGAAGAGTGTGTTAGAGGATCAGCCGTATCCTGATCATCCAGACAGATTTGATTATTGGTCTCAGGTGTTGTGCAGAGAGAGTGTGTGTGGACGCTGTTACTGGGAGACTGACTGCAGTGGAGATGGTGTGGAAATATCAGTGTCATATAAGAGCATCAGCAGGAAGGGACGAGGTGATGAGTGTGTGTTTGGATCTAATGCTCAGTCCTGGAGTTTGCTCTGCTATTCCTCCAGTTTCACATTCAGACAAAATCACACACACACTGATCTCCCAGTAGAGCCGCTCAGCAGGAGAATAGGAGTGTTTGTGGATCACAGTGCAGGAACTCTGATCTTCTACAACATCTATAGAGACACAATGAGCCTCATCCACTCAGTCCAGACCACATTCACTGAGCCGCTCTGGCCTGGGTTTAGGTTTTATTATTCTGGATCATCAGTGAAACTGAGCTGAAGACTGACGAGAGATTTACCCACAATCCTCTGCAGGAGCAGTCAGCAGCTGTGTGTGTGTGTGTGTGTGGACCTCTGACAATATGAGACCAGCTTTCAGAAAATGTGTGTAAATAATTGGGAAGAACTGTAAGTGAGTGTGGCGATTCATTGAGAGATTTGTTTCTTGATTTATTTGTAAAACATGTTTTATCAAGTAGTTCACTTCAGCAGAACTTGCACTTGATGTTTTGTTACATCCGTTCTTCCTCTTCTTCTTCTTCTTCCTCTTCTTCTTCTTAGTTTTTTGGTGAATTGCATTCTTTGTGCATATCGCCACCTACTGTGCTAGTTGTGCATCCAGATTCTGTGATTGCTCTGCCCCAATCCCACCCTATATGGGGCATCTGCAGACTTGGATCCAGGCAGTTTTACGCCCCTGTTGTTCCTAATGCGTCCAGTAGGGAGGATGAAAGACACATGGCCAAATAATAGATTTGAAGTCAACGCTCCAGATTATTAAATGTCCTGTTTATAAATATATATTTTAATTATATCACGCTAAATATAAACGCTGAGTTGATGTATCAGGAAGTGAGTTATACACTCACTATAGAATATGCACAACTGATCCACTCACCAGATAATTCAGATAATCAAAAGCCCAAGTGCAGATTCATTTAGATTCATTTAATTAGTCAAATTCAAACACAAATAGTTGGATAGTGTACTGGTTAATTGTAGCCTACTTATACGTTTACATATAGGGATATGCATTTAGTTGTATTGTTTATATCTAAAGTTATATTCTGACAATAACACAATGATAACCAAACAATAGAGTGTAATATGGATTATTGATATGCTTTGATGAGAATGCAGTGGTATTGACTAGCAGACAGCTGCAGAACATTTACACAAACAATTTACTACTTTCTAAAAGTCCAGCACCATTTAGCTACCTGAAGAACACAAACCCAGACAACATTAGATTTCTCACATGTATTTATTGACCACAGCATCACTAGAGATAGCCAGTGTTCTTTAAATGAAGCTGAATCCTTGCATCAGATTCTTCACGCTTACTGAATAATAAATCAATACAGTTATGTATTAATACTCTGCAAAAATCCTTTCCTCACTCAAGAGTTTCTGACTTGCTTCTAATCTAAGTATCCACAAATTCTTAATCCTCAGAAACAGGAAGAAATGGAAAATGATAAGCAAAAACAAACCATTTCATGCCATTTTATATATTATCTGGACCTGTGCAAAACATCTCAATATATTGAAAGATTTGATTTAGGGTTTATAATATTATGGGTTGAAACCGGAGCACCTGGAGGAAACCCACGCGAATGCAGGGAGAACATGCAAACGCCACACAGAAACGCCAACTGACCCAGCCGAAGCTCGAACAACATTAGCAGAGCATTTATAATAGTGAGTTTCTCTAATCTCCATCATGAATTTTTTTATTGATAATCATTTTGATTAATCTAATAAACCAGAACATGCTTGACTAGGTTATAATGAGATATTAATGTTTGCTTTGTGACAAATACTTAAAAGTCAGAGAATACTTCTGGGCCAGAAATGAGAGCAAACCATATAGAATTAATAAAATATGTATCACTGTTTTGATGCATTAGATGCAATAAGACCTCTCAAGTATGATCATAATATTTATATGTATTTATTACAACTCATGAAACACTTAAGACAGATCTTTTTTTACTTGATATTCATTTTGTAGTCAGGATGGATCATTTTAATTCATGTTTGCTTTATGACAGATACATATAGACACACAAGAGTGGACGTTTTACATCAAAAAAGGTTTATTTTAAAATATTAAGTAAACATATACTAGTAAAATAACTGCAACCCTTAACAATATGATTGCATTATGTAATGTAATAGTTAACATGAATTATGATGTTATGATAATGAACAACACATCTGTTAAGCATTACTTGATATTTGTTTATGTTAACTGAACATATATGAATGGTGTTAGTAATGCATTAGTTGTGTTAACATTAACATTTAACGATGATTTCGTTCAGCATTACATAACTTGGTTAGCATAACTTTTCAACATTACATAACTTCTGGTAACTAGCACATATTCTAATGCATCCCTTTACATTAACAGCTAAATTAGTTCATGTTTACGTACACATACACTAATGCATTTGTTAATGGATTAGATAAGACCACTTAATGAAACACACTAATAATGTAAACTTAGAAATCTAGTAATGTGTTGGAGAATGCATTAATTCACAAGAACAAATAATGAACAGTGACTCACTACATAAGCACTACACAATAAACAGAGATTAATGCACATGGTTTCAGGGTGTTGAAGTAGAAACCACAGCTTCAACTTGAAGGTTATTCATTTTAGTGTACTCTACTAACATGATTAATTATGGGAACCTTTTTTGTAAAATATATACTATTCCTACATTATCTAATGTGTTACTTATATTTGAAGACTCTTTATTAACATGACATACCACTAGCACTAAATTAACTGATGTGTTAAACAGTTGAGGTCCAGTAAAATCAATAATCGCTGCTTTGTGATAAACCCATACGTGTTAGTAACACATCAGTTATTATTGGGTTAAACTTCTTTAAACAAGATCAACTAATTAGCATTAATTAGTATGGGTAAGTTAAAATGAACAATGGTTATGTGTCATGCTGAAGCGCAGTCGTGATTCATTATTTGTTATTGTGAACTAATGTATTACCTAACGCATTACTATATTTGACGCATGCATGCTAATCCATTAACAAATCCATTATTGAATATACAAGTAAACATTAATCATTTAAGCTGTTAATATAAAGATATGCATTGAGTTAACAATAACAACAAATAAGTTGAAGTAATGCTTAACAGATGTGTTTTAATTCATTTGAACTAATGCATTAACTAATGTTACCTAATTCAACATTATAAAGTATTACCAAACATTTGAACAAAATGACACAAAAATTCTGTTACAATGGCGAACAAAAATGATTTAGCTAGTATTAGCCAACTCTTTCATTCTCCAATCGAAGAATTCACTCTCAGATTCATTTTATCATGGCACTCTGTTAAAAAAATCTCCATGTCTTTCCTCAATAAAAAACAAACTGTGAATGGGCCTCTGTCTCCCGTGTTGAAGAGGTTTTGGAGGGCTTTTTCCCTGTCTTGCTCTTCCATTTGGAGGAAAAGTGGCCCTTCCACAGGGCCCACGAACATGTATCCACTGTTCTGCCATTTTCATGTCTCTGATCACAGGAAGCTCCTTAGTTAGAAAATAACAAGGAATACAGTTTTACTACTTTTCATAACTTTATAAACATTTCCAAATTCACATATACACTGACAAATACCTCACTGCTGTTGGATACAGCCAACACAATCTCACGGCAATTCGTAACGTTTTTTTTAGTGGCTAATTCGTACGAATTCGTACGATCTAATTCGTACAATTTTGTACGATTTGCTCATCCTCCAATGACGGTTGGGTTTAGGGGCGGGGTTAGGTGCCACGCCTCCTTTTTAAAATCGTACCATTTCGTACGACTGAACTCGTACAAATTCGTATGAATTAGCCACTAAACTGTCAAAACGTAAAATACTTACGTTTTCTCGTGAGATCAGGCTGATACAGCCCATGTACCAATAGTGTCCTGTGGAGCTTTTCGGTCCTGTAACACACACGCACGATAGGATAGGGTGCAATGTGGTATGAATTGTAGGGAAGTAAACAAATACCTTTCTGGGAAAGTTACTGGGAGAAAACCAGTGCCCACCATCTTCTGATTTTCAGAAAATCATGCTTAAAGACAGAAATACAGAGAAATCTTTTAAATATTTAAATAGCATGCAATCCAGTTACAGTATTTGTGCTCCTAATAACTTACCGATGAGAAGTCAAAGGGGGCTCCCAAAACAACATATAGAGCATACTGCAACACAATGAGTTTGAAAGATAAAAAATAACCATGATAGAAGAAACAAATTAAAGTCAATCTGGCAGCAATTATTGGAATAATGCATTAGTTTATGTATAGACAAAAATGATATTGCCTTACCATCAACATGAAGACTCCACAGTCCACGCCGCCAAGTTGCTGGGGCACATCCATAATATAATAAAAACGATTTAGGTTAAGTGTGAGAGAATGACATATGTTGACAAATCTAACCTTGTTTTTCAGTAGCATCCATGTTCCTGGTGCAATTTCAGCTGTCATCTTACTAAAGAAATATACAGAAGAACAAACATGAATATTCACCAACGAGTACTCAAACTACAAAAACAGTAGCCCACAGTAACTGGGACTTTTAACACATGCAATTTTTTTATTTTTTATTTAATTAGTTACTAACTACATTTTCAGTACTATGATTACTGGAAAAGACAGTAAAGGGTCCAAATTATTTGGAGGTAACCAGGTAGCCACAACGTATGCATCTGCTGTCCAGTCCAATAATATCCAGCTGCAGGCCCGCACGTTTTAGGCACACACAATCTAGCACACACAATCTAGGCAAACCATGGTTACAACGGATGTTAATGTTATTAACATCTTCTAGGACATCGTCATTGATATATATTTTGATATATATAGTTAATAAATATTGTACACAATAAACAAGTGCTTACTTTATCACAGATATTGCGATCGAGACGGGCGAATGAGGAGCGTTGTTTCCGATCGCCATTCAATATAATAGATTAAACAGTTTTCTATCAGTCATCATAGATGATCAGTCATTATTATCTGACAGAATCAATATAGCAGATACTCATTTGCTGGCCTTGCTGAATGATCTACTTTGGACAGGTTTAATTTATATAATGGATTAATTTATAATGAAGGAAATAATAGCAAGTTAATATAGACAATAATATATTTTATATGTAATAAATATATAACACTATATTAATATTTTACTCAAGCGATTTAATAGTGTGTATTTGCTTAATTTTCTAATAACTTTTTCATTAATGATTTCCCACATGAAATACTGTAGTAATTTATTGTAAGCAATATATTGATTTTAAACCAAAATTTAGCAATAGAAACAAATTAACTATTAATAACTAATTAAAAATAACAGCTGTGACAGTTTATTAAAGATAGTTTATAATCAGATAATCAGTTAAGATAATCAGTTTATAGTTATATTATATATTGTTTAAATGATTAACTATAGTAATTCATTTTAATGTGACACATTATTGTTTGCTTTTTATATTTTACAACAAAGTGATTTTAACCAAGTATGATAATATAAAGATCCTGAATTAGTTTATTACACTTAATCCTACAATTAGACAGTCTATTATGTTTTCTTTGTGTATGTGGACACATGAATAAAGTCATAAGTGTCTTTAACCAATTAATTGTATTGACATAATTTGAGTTCAGAAACTGCAGAGATGTTAAAATGATTAATAATAATAATAATGACTGAAATGGGAAATCATATTTGTGAACTTTAATAGGTGGCGATAATGCTAAGGAGTTAGTTAGTTAACATATATGGTTTGCCTAAATCGTGTGTGCTAGATTGTGTGTGACTGAAACGTGTGTTCTGCGGTTCTGCAGCCTGGGCCATAAAATACTGAGGAAGAAGTTGACAAACCGAAAGCGCCAAAAGAGCTCAAGTTGTGTTCCTGCTGCACAAGAGCGTCTGTACTACTGCAGGTAAGTTTAATACTTCTAAATTACGCTTATTTGTGGAGATGATGAAGGGTTTTATATGTGTATAAGCGTCATTTATTGACCTTATTCTACAATGCGAAAGTGCGCTCGTTTTTGCGATTGTTTTAGGACTTCCGATTCAGCTGCCTATGGGAGAAATGACTAGAAATAACAAACGGCAGAAAACGATCAAACTACTCGCTCTACAAACAAGTGCTTGCATACATACAAAGTACAATAATATATGAAAATATTTGGTTTGCAACATCAAGCAGCATAACAAGCTGTTTTTAATATCTAAAAATCAATGGAAGTGAATGAGACCGGAAGTCTCGAGCCAAAAAGATTCAAATGGCAGCGTCCACTCGTACGCGCAGAATAAGGTGAATAGGACTGTCTGCTTCTGAAGCTCAAAGCCTCAAACACCGATTAAACTCGGTCCAAACACGGTCATTTTAACAATATAATGGGTTATTTTCATTCCTTGAAAGTGTTTGTGCTCTTCTATATCAGGTTGATTCGATAATTTCACATCATTCAGCACAAAATAAACTTTAAACAGAGTCGCGAAATCGAAAGTGAAAGCAGAGCTTCCGTAAATAGAAGAATGCGGATGATCCTTAAACTGCATTTAACTGGTAACGTTTTAGTACTAACTAACTACTAACTAAGCTAATAAATAATTAAAATAATAAGTTAATAGTTGTCTAAAGCAGAAGTTATCGTGACAGACACATACTTATCAAATGATCAAATCTGAAATATCTGAGGTGTCAGATCAGGGGTTAAACCAACTGCATTAATGTTAATCAGTATAAATATATCTGCTGTGAAATGGCTGAAAGTCAGTTTGTGGTCTCCCTCATCATGTGGTCTGTTTCAGTAAGGTCTTGTTTGTGAAGTCAGCATTGATTGCTATAAAGTGTGATGTTCTTAATCTCAGTCTATTGTCATCTCCAGGTGATGGTCAGCGGCTGATTGTTTCCTCAAAGCTCTGCTAATGTCTGCATTGGTGTTTTAGCTGCAGTATGGCAGAGGAGCGAGTAAAGGACTCTCTCTCAGAGAAACACAGGTATTGACTCTGTCTTTACACCGTTATTTCAACACTTTCTCTGAAGAACAAAGACCAACAACAATGCACTTATTTGTGTTGCTATTGCCTGATCAAATAATGGACAAAGCTTCAGTTTAACTTCAGGAAATGTGTTTAGATCAGTCTAGATTACAGACAGCTTGATCTGGTGTCATCTTTACCAGAGCTCAATATGTGTCGTGTTTACCCACACTGTAAAAAAAATACCTAATTTTACAGAAAATATCTCTAAATTTTTTACAGTATTTTTTTGTAATTTCAAATTAAATTCAAAACTTAGTAAAACGACAAACAATCTTTCTAAATTAACAGTTTGACTGTCATTTTAGGTACTTTATCATTAAAAACAAATTACTGACGTTTTTGTTTTTTATACAAGGAAATTACTGTATTATTTATACAGTATTTTTTCTGTTATTTTAAATTATATTCAAAAGTCCGTAAAAATTACAAACAATATTTGTAAATTAACAGCTTGACTGTTATTTTATGTACTATAAAATTAATGACAAATTACAGGAATTTTCATGTTTTATACAATATAATTGCCGTATTATTTAGTGTTTTTTCCAGTTTTTTTGAAGTACATTTAAAATTACGTAAAATTAAAGTAATAAATTGTAATTACTTGCTCTGTAAAAAAAAAATTTAAATCTTAAAAAAAAAGGTCAAATGACTGGCAGCTATGGCTGCCAAACAAAAACCATAAAATTATGGTAAAATTTCTTTGTTGTAATAAAGTGCAAAAAATAATAAATCTACAGATATTTTCATTAAAATGTTTACAGAAAAACACTGTTATTTTACAGACTTTTCCTAGATTATTACGATCAAATCCGTTCAATAAATAAAATAAATAAATTCCGCTCACATGCACCTGCTCCGGATTCCGCTAATTGCACACACACAGTCGGAGGATCGTTATGAACTGATTACATGGACTTTAAAAGCAGCACAGACGCACGCACCAATTGCTAAGTCTTGTTATGCTGTTACTGTGAACATTATGATGCGTTTCTTTCTTTTGCTGTGCTTTGTTTAATTGTTTATGTGGTTTGCTGCTTGGACTGACCATTTGGCTGTTATTTGACCATGACTCTGGATTCCCTGCATACATCTGTTTGCCCCTGTGTTGACTGTTGCTTGCCTGACCATCTCTGTGTAATAATTTTGCATTTGGATCTGCACTCCTTTGTCAGCATCCCCTTCACATTACAGTTCCATTTCATTTAAGATTTGTAACTGAATTATTCCATATAACTTAAACATCTACATGTTTTACATAAACTATTCAATAAAATGTAACAACTGTAATCTTAAAGTTGTGAGAATTTTAATCAGTTGTATCTCGTTTGTTGTTTTTCCAGACGTTTTTGATCCACAATAAAACTGTTAAATTACCACCATGAGCATGGCTTGACATTTTATTAAAGGTGTTTAATTATTATGGTTGAGAGATAAAATTCTTTTAAATAAATTTTTTTCTCTTGAAATTTTAGTGCAGTCACTTTATTGATGGTGTTCGATCATAAAAATCTAGGAAAAGTTTGTGAAATAACAGTGTTTCTCTGTAAAACTCTTAGTGTGTAACTTTTTTGAACGGATTTGATCGTAATAATCTAGGAAAAGTCTGTAAAATAACAGTGTTTTTTTGTAAACATTTTAATGAAAATATCTGTAGATTTATTATTTTTTGCACTTTATTTCAATAAAGAAATTTTACCGTAATATTATGGTTTTTGTTTGGCAGCCGTAGCTGCCAGTCATTTGACCTTTTTTTACGATATTTTTTTTTACAGTGCATGATTCCTGTGTAACAGACCTGATCAGACAGACACTCAGTCAACAATTAGTTTGTGCTGAATTAAACTACACAAACTAATAAAATTCTAAAAGGAGACTGAAGTTTGTCCTGCAGTTTATTCCTCTGGTGTGTTTGTGTCTTCAGTGTGAGATCAGGATCATGTGTGTCTCTCAAAAGTGACCGGTCTAAAGATTATCCACCACACTTCAGAGAGAAAACCCCATCATCTGCCATCAGGTATTTAGTATTTTACATTATTGCTCACACATGGACTGTTTCAGTATTCATCAGAACATATTAATTATACTTGCACAACACTTTAAAGGCACAGTATGTAAGAAACACAAGAACAGTGTTATATAATTTTCTTAAATTTTTCTGTCTTCATTCATACTCCTGATAAGGACAGATATCTGACCATTAAACATTTATCTACAGTTTTTAACTTTAAATAATGCATCTAAAATAGTAGTAGTGAAATATCCTCTTTGTCATATAAAGTTATCTTATGCAAATTCAGCCACCTTAATATTTGAGATATATATATCATAAATGTCTTGACTTCTGTGACTCTGAGACGTTTACAGTACATTCAAAGTTCTGCTGCACAGGTTTTAACAAATACTTCCTCGTGCCACTGTATCACTCCTGTACTTCAGCAACTTCACTGGCTTCCTGTTAATTTTAAGACTTATTTAACATATAAAGCAGTGCATGGGCTAGGACCTGACTACATCTGTGACCTGGTAACTCTGGCCACTCTCACCCCCAGTCGTCATTCTTCATCTGGACTGTTGTTGTATCAGCCACGCTGTAAACTGAAGATTATGGGTGGTCGTGCTTTTTCATACAGTGCGCTCAAGCTAAGGAATGGCCTACCCATCAGCATCAGGAATGCTGTTTCTCTGCAATGTTTAAGAAACTTCTCAAGACTCACCTTTATATCGTTGCTTTTAACTGAGATTGATTATTTTTGTTAATTTTATCATCCAATTGTATTAAATCGTTCATATTTATTGTTTTATTGTGGTCTTTTTTACTGTTTTTATTGTTCTGCTTTGTTTGCCTTGTATGCCTGTTAGTGCTTTGGGTCTGAGAAAAGCGCACTATAAATAAAATGTATTGTTATTATTATCTGTTAGACACTTTTAAAGTTTTTAATAATTAATTTTCAATATTGGGAGGGTTAGCCTAATGAAAGTGATCTTACATCAAACCCCTGTTAGCCACGTTAGCCAACTATTATTAGACCTGTTTAATATAGGCTGATATAAATGTAATGAAAATTGACAAATCACATTAAAACCTCAGTTTTTCCTTCTTAAACTATAAACAGAAATAAAATAAAACCCGAGCTAAATGAACACAACCTTACAATACGATACTAGTTGGAGTATTTGGCAAGATTAAGGACAGTTATGAGCAAATAATGAACAGTTTAGAGTATGACACAAGGAAGGCTTCATTAACTCCACTGAACACTTGAACTAATCTAACACACATTCAGTTGGTACAGGAAGAGGCAATACAAGTGAAGATTAAAGGTATAGCACTAACAGATAATTAATCATTCATAATTCCCTATTAGCTAATTGTGTTACAAAGAGACAATCAGGAGCACAGGGGCTGATGGGAAATGAAGTCCAGGAAGATAAAACTCTGTGCCCTCTAGTGTTCATAAGAGAGACTCCAGCAGGTTGTGAAGATCCGTTTCCTCTGGTGTGTTTGTGTCTTCAGTGTGAGATCGGGATCATGGGTGTCCAGCTCTGTGTCTCTCAGGAGTGACTGGTCTAAAGAGTTGAATCCACTAAACTTCAGAGAGAAAACACCATCATCTGCCATCAGGTATTTAGTGTTTTACATTATTCTTCATACATGGACTGTTTTGAACATATTATATGAACCAACAGTTTAGTAAAGAGAGTCATTCCTGAATGACTTGGTGGCTCATTAAAACATTTACAGACACGTGGTGGCAGATTTAGTGTCTTACTCAGAGTATTTTTAGTAAGCCATAATTTTATATTTCCATGTCAATTTAAAACACACACATATATCCACAGCTACTTTCTGAGGTCTTTCAGTTGCTGAACTCCACAATGACGTGTGTTTTGTGTGTAATTTCTCACCTACATTTAATATGTGACACAGCATATAGTATGTATGAGTGTTTTTCTGTGTGACTGAGTGTGTATGGGTGTTTCCCAGTATTGGGTTGTAGCTTTAAGGGCATCCGCTGTGTAAAACGTATGCTGGAATAGTTGGTGGTTCATTCTGCTGTGGCAACCCCTGATAAATAATGGACTAAGCCAAAGGCGAATGAATGAATGAATATCTGTCTCTGTTTGCCTCTAAATGTATAATTACAGTAGTTTTATCTGTTAACAGTGTTGAATATGAGTTACCAGAAGCAGGAGGCGAGACTCACAGGAGACACAAGAGCTTCACAGACAATCTCCAGAGGATCTTTCAGGTTGGAAAAACTCATTTTGAGTCATAAAATCACTGAAATAACTCTCTGAAACACAGAAATTTTTGTTCACAAGACTTTTGAGAACTGAATCATGTAACCTGCATGAACTTGGCCCCCCACCCAACTAAAACATCTGCAAAATAGTCTTAATTTATGCAAGTCCTGAGAGGTCATGCAATAAAACATATTTTCTCTCTTATTTTCTTGTGATCACAACTTAATTTCTCATTTTGACACAGCAAAAATCTGTTTTTTAGTTATACCAACTTTTTCTTTTTGCTTTTATTTCTGTTATTATTATTATTATTATTATTATTACTATTATTATTATTTTAATTATTATTTTATTATTATTATTATTTTATTTTTATTATTATTATTATTACTATTATTATTATTTTAATTATTTTATTATTATTATTATTATATATATTTTTTTTATTATTATTATTTTTATTATTATTTATTATTTATTATTATTATTATTATTACTATTATTATTAATTATTTTATTATTATTATTATTATTATATATTTTAATAATAATAATAATAATAATTTTTTTATTATAATTTTTTTTATTATTATTATTATTACTATTATTTTTTTATTATTATTATTATTATTATTTATTATTATTACTATTATTATTAATTATTTTATTATTATTATTATTATTACTATTATTATTATTATTATTATTATTATTTATTATTATTATTATTATTTTTATTACTATTATTATTTTATTTTTATTATTATTATTATTTTTTATTATTATTATTCTTTATTTATTTATTATTATTATTATTATTATTACTATTATTATAATTTTTTATTATTATTTTTATTATTATTACTATTACTGTTATTGTTTTTCTGGAATGACCTAATTTTTCTGCCTTTTTAAAGATGTTGCCCTAGACATGCATACCGTAGCATCATATCACATTATCTGCAGGGATTCACTTTTTAAAGTAATAGTAAATCACTTGCAGAAAGGACACATTAAAGCATAAGCAGGATCTTCATCATTCTTCATAATCTAATTCATTCATGCAGCAGCGTATTTTGCGTCATACAGAACTACGCAGTGGCACAGTAGGGCTGGGTGAAACATCGAATATTAGCAATAATATCAGAAGAATTTTGACGATAATGTTAAATCTTTAATTATCACGCATATTGAATATTTTAAAAACACTCTTAAAATACTCGTCATGTGATTAGCAGACTGATGAGCTTAGATGAAGAGTTCTGCTTTGTATTCTTTCATGCGGATTACTAAAATAACGAGCATTTGTTTTATCAATGAGTTAGCTCCTGAAGATTTAGCTGTTTTCTCTGACATGTTTACCAGTCATGATGACAGAAGACACAGAAAGAGAAACGACTCCGTCAGTTTTACTCATTTTAGAAGAACTTCTAGTTTTGTTGTAATTATAAATGTACTAGGTGTCACTAGGTGACGTATGCATAAATTTGCATATCTGCATCTGTTAAAATTGTCAGCTGACCCCAGTGGTGTAAAGTAACTAATTACAAATACTCAAGCTACTGTAATTGAGTAGTTTTTCTCAGGAATTGAAATATACTAAGTAGTTTTATAAATGTTTATTTTTACTTTCCCTTGAGTACATTTTTAATGCAGTATTGGTACTTTTACTCCACTACTTTCCTTCAGCCTGCAGTCACTACTTAATAATTTCTTGTCTATGGGGATTAGAATAATCAGTCCTGTAAATCCAATCAAATCACACATAGAAGGTACATCACATCATAATGGATAACTGCAGAAAACTGTTTGGAAGCATTAAAAGTGTCCAAGATGTCCAAAATCTTTACACACATTGACCAGACACTGTTTAGATGCACGTCACTGATGAGAACACCACAGATGTTTACTGTCTGATGACCGAAATGACCTTAAAACCCAGCAGGCACAAGACGTCAACATGACGTTAAATTGACGTTGTACCTCAGCATGGTAGGGGTGTTGTGTTTTGTTTGGAAATGAAAATCGGTATGACGTCAAAACTCTACATCAGGCCGACGTCAATGTCCAACATCCAACCAAAAATCAACCAAATATCAATGTTTAATGATGTAACGGCTTGACGATGTGTGGATGTTACCACTATGACGTCTATCAGACGTTGAATTTTGGTTGCGATGCCTGATGAATGAATGTCAGTATTTGACGTCAATATGATGCTGGTTCTAGATGTTGGCTCAACGTTGAATTTTGGTCACTATCCAACACAACCTAAAATCAACGTCGTTTAACGTTGTTATAGATGATCAAAATAACGTTGTCCTTAGACACTGGCTAGACATTGAATTTTGGTCACCTGACATCACCTGATGTTTTATTTTTTTCAGTGCATCTTGAACAAAAAATGTTTTTGTTTACAATCTTATTTCATTCTATTCAATACAAGTCCTTCCAAAAGAATCTCTTGTCGCCGTCTAATCGTATAACAATTAAGCCAACAATCATTATTAAAGGGGGCCTATTTTGTGGCAACAACCACAGACAGCCCTAAGTGAGAAGCAGCCATCTGCTATTTGAGTATCTGTACTATACCAGTCAAAGATAATGTCAGCGACTAAGAGGCATTATAAATGTTCTGTTTTATGATGCACTTCTGAGTTGCTTACTGTTGGAATATCTAATAAATTCCATGTGTGTTCAAATAAAAAAGGAGAGGTTTTTCTTTAATAATATTAGTACTTTATTGGATTCACATTGGGTTAAGATGTTGGATCGACGTTGGATTTTGGTCCCTTTTCAACACAACCTAAAATCAACCAAATATCATCGTCATTTGATATTACATTTTTAAGCAAGTAATGGAACCTTTACTTAAGTATGATTTTTCAGTACTCTTTCCACCACTGGCTTATAAAGCCATGTGACGAGGATTGATTAGCCATGAGAAATCTGACTCCTCCCGAACCTATGTTGTGTACAGTAATCTCTCTGTCATGATAAACATACAAGTTCAATAACTGCTGCCAAACATTAAACTGATCAAATTTGAAACAGAAGCAGAGATCTGACTGTACCAGGGAAACACCTCACACTCGAGGTCCAGAAGTTGTTTGGAAATAAAGTTGCTAAATAATTTGCAGTTGGTGCTTTGAAACGGCTGAAATCCCTGCTCAGTGAGAAGAGCAGAAACGGTACAGTACAGACACGTCAGAGTCTCCAAAATCTCCAGTGACTCCAGAAAAGAAAAGATTTGTCTCTTTTTTGACATCTTGTTACTGGGAAAGTCTGCAAAGCCGCTAAATATAGCAACAAAGACACTAAATTAGCAAAACTTTTGACATATGTGTTCATTCATGTGTATTTGATGACTAGTCTAGATTAGGGCTAATCTTAGACGTCTATTAGATTTTCACTGACAGTCCAAATTTAGCAGAGATGTCTTTGTTTAGATGTTATTAGACTCCACAGCCGTTCAGATGTTGTGTTTCAGACATTTGTCAGGTCCTCAAACTGCTCCTGTGTGTAGGACTAGTCTCTTAAACATCTTATCCAAAGACTGTGTTGTGTTTTGATGTGATTTTTGTAGCTGTGAAATGTCTGAAATCATTCAGCAGTAGTGATATGTACAGGGGGTCACACACTGCAATACCATGCATTTTAGATTTCTAAACATTTTTATCAGGCTACGCACACCGGCGTCACAAGTCAGCGGCTGTCCACGGTGCCCAGCTACGACTCAGGACTCATATAGGTTCATATTTCTGCCACCCCACAGAGCGCCATCTGATTAGTTTCATTTTAAATGACATCAGGGGGTAGATGCAGGTTGGAAATAATTACTGATAAAAAATAACTGTGTTTGTACTGAATGAAAGGAACTTGCGTGTACACAGGTGATGCGGGCGACTGTTTAAAAATCGTGCACGCTCCCGTTTCCTTTCGTGAAGCAACCGTGCCTTGAAACACAACTGGTGCGATTGATTCTCTTTGAAATAGACTTGACTAAAGGTGATGCTCGTGCACCCACAGTCCTCCTTCTTTCATAAGCTCCAGATTTTAAAAATATGTATTTTTTTTACTGCTTTCACCTTCACCATTCTTTGAACAGATTATTAACAGGCCTAATGTTAACGCGACCATCCTTTCATTATCACACACGGTGTGTTTTTCACCTGCTTTCTTTTGCTCACAGTTATTTTTGTTAATATGGGTTAATTATATCTTCTACAATAAGATTGCTTTAATAGGAGATGATTAACTCATTTAGTTAACTGGTGATCTGAGATCTTTAGCCAGGACACAGACTATGCATTGTTTTACAAACATGACAATAATTATTTCTAAAATGTCAAATTATTTTAAAAGAAAAGTAAAGTTTAATAAAAAGTGTGTGTATACATCTATATTTAGCTTTTTTGACACATTATTTAAAATATATGGCTAAGAAATAATGATCTGTTTTTGGTGTTTGGTGAGATAAATTAAATAATTCTTGGTAAATGTGTCGCAGCACTGAGTGGTGCATCTGGTGTGTGACCCCCTTAAGTGTAATGTACTCAACCTGCTTGGATGTATTTTAGCTGTGTTTATCTGAAACAACACTTGAATATTCATCAGCTAATCAGAATCAAGCATTCTACAGACTCTTAATATAATGCATTATAATGTATTTTTGATTATTAAACAAGTTGTGGATCTACAACTGTGTGTGAATGAATCATTTGGTTAAATGTTGTTCTCGTTTCTTCAATCGTAGAATCTTGAGAGTAAAATGATCAGATTTCTGAAGAATGAACTGGAGAAGTTTAAGAAAATCTTACAAGAAGAAACCAGACAAGAGTTTGTAAAGGACTTTAATGAGAACAGAAGCAGAATCACAGAAACAGCTCTTGATCTCACACTCTTCTTCCTGAGAGAGATGAAGCAAGATCAAGCTGCTGATACTCTTGTGGGTAAGAGACTCATGGCTAGACCTACACGAAATCGGCAGACTTTCACAGAGTTTTAGCCCATCATTGAGTTTATTTATTTACTGTGTAAATGTGTGTACATTTATATTCATTCAGTTATTTAATTTCAGTAATATTGTTGACTAATATATGAAAATGTTCATGATTTAATAACAGTACAGTTTGTAAAGTCATATTTTCTGTCTTTTAGTAGATCTGTTATATATGAGTTTTTAGTTATGATACTCACAGAAATAGAAAAATAAGTCTGAAAGTTCAGTCTGGCCCTACTCATGTCGATCTGTCAGACTGTCACTTACAAATAAGTCAAGACTAAAACTCTGTTTCTTTGCTTCTGTGTTTAGGCGAGCTGTTCTTCATCAATCAGCTTAAATGTAGCCTGAAGAAGAAATATCAAAGTGTGTTTGAAGGAATTGCTCGGCAAGGAGACTCCACACTTCTGAATAACATCTACACAGATCTCTATATCACTCAGGGTGCGAGTGAACAGGTCAACACTGAACATGAGATCAGACAGATTGAAGCTGCTTCCAGACGTCATCAGTCACTAGAGATACAGGTTGAATGCAAACATTTGTTTGAAGCAGCTAAGCAAGAGGAGCAGATCAGAACTGTCCTGACAAAAGGAGTTGCTGGCATCGGGAAATCAGTCTCTGTGCAAAAGTTTGTTCTGGATTGGGCTGAAGGAAGAGAAAATCAAGACATCAGCTTCATATTTCCTCTTCCATTCAGAGAGATGAACTTAAAGGAGAAAGAAAGACAAAGTTTAAAAGACCTCATAACTCAGTTTTTCCCAGAGACTAAAGGACTGGACCTTACAAGAAGCACACGATTCAAAGTCCTGTTCATCCTTGATGGATTGGATGAATGTCGTCTTCCTCTGAACTTTGCTGGTAATGAGACGTGTCGTGATGTATCTTCAGCAGTCTCTCTGGATGTTCTCCTGACGAACCTCATCAAGGGAAATCTGCTTCCTTCTGCTCTCATCTGGATCACCAGCAGACCAGCAGCTGCCAGTAAGATTCCTGCTGACTGCATCGACCGGCTGACAGAGATACGAGGATTCAATGATGCCCAAAAGGAGGAGTACTTCAGAAAGAGACTCACAGATCAGAATCAGGCCAGAGAAATCATTGATCACATTAAACAGTCAAAGAGTCTCTTTATTATGTGCCACATCCCAGTCTTCTGCTGGATTTCAGCCACTGTTCTCCAGAACATTTTGAAGGAGAACAGAAATACTGAACTGAAACACAGGGCTAATGCTGAAACACTGCAGGAATCTCCCAAGACTCTGACACAGATGTACACACACTTTCTCCGCTTTCAGATCCAGCAGAGCAGAAGAAAGTATGATGGAGAAAACACACCAGATGTCTCCTGGGATCCAAACCTCATCCTTTCACTGGGGAAACTGGCCTTCCAGCAGCTGAAAAGAAACAACGTGATCTTCTATGAGAGCGATCTGAAAGACTGTGGCATTGACGTCTATAAGGCATCGGTGTACTCAGGCATGTGTACCCAGATCTTTAAGGAGGAGACGGGAATCATTCTTGGTACCATGTACTGCTTTCTTCACTTGAGCATTCAAGAGTTCATTGCAGCCCTTTATCTACATCTGTTTCTAGACAGCAACAAGAAACGAGCAGAAAAAAGCAGAAATGTGTCCATGATTGTTTTGCTGATGACTGCAGTGGACAAGGCTCTGAAAAGTGAGAATGGACATCTGGACCTTTACCTTCGCTTCCTTCTCGGTCTTTCACTCCAGTCCAATCGACAACTCTTACAAGGCCTGTTGACACAGCAGGATGACAGAGACCAGAGCAAGGAGGAAATAATTGCATACATCAAGCAGAAACTTGAAGGAAATCTGTCTCCAGAGAGATCCATCAATCTGTTCTACTGTCTGAATGAACTGAACGATCAAACTCTGCTGAAAGAGATTCAGTCTCACCTCAGTAGAGGAAGTCTGTCATCTGCTGACCTTTCACCTGCTCAGTGGTCTGCTCTGGTCTTTGTGTTGTTGACCTCAGAGGAGGAGCTGGAGGAGTTTGAGCTTCAGAAATTCCAGAGATCAGACGAGTGTCTCATCAGACTATCAGCAGTCATTAAATCCTCAAAAAGAGCTCTGTAAGTCAAAGTGCTTCTTTCTTAAATTAAATAATATAGTATATCATGTTAATGAACATGCACAATAGTGATATCATCTGCACTTGAAAATACATTAATAATTTTTTCTTATTTAATATTTTAGTGTTTTTAATAACGTTTAGATTCATGTTTTGGCAGTGGTTGTTTAAGGGATAGTTTACCCAAAAAATAAATGTACAAATTTTTACTCACCCTCAAGGGGTTATAAACCTTTCTCAAACTTTGTTTCTCCTGTTAAACATAAATGAAGATGCCTGTAGAAAGAAGCCTGTAACCATTGACTTACACACCAGTTGTTTTTCCTACCATGTAGGTCAATGGCTAATGGTTTTCAGCTGTCATAAACTATTATCTGTTAAGCAGAATAAAAAGATCATAAAGGTTTGGAACCACTTAAGGGTGAGTAAATGTTTAGGAGAACTATCTCTTAAAAAAACAGTAAATAAGCCAGTAAACTACATTGTCTATTAGCGGAATTTGCACACAAGTCAGCTATAAAATGATACAGCACCTTAAAAGTCCTTTCTGGTAAGAGTGGAATGATCACACTGATGTTGTTTTCTCCATTCTGTCTATTTTGTCCCATCTCTATGTTGATAATTATCAGGTAACACTGACTACGTTTACATGGACATCAGTAATGGAGTTATTTGCCTTAATCTAATTAAGACAATAATAAGATTAAGGTGTTTACATGAGCTGCTTTTTGAATTATAAGTTGCTTTCATGTTGCACATAATTCAATTATTGTCATCAAGTCACCACACTATCCGCATTTTCTCCAGAGTTTCCTGTAATTTCTGGTGTTTTATTTTTAATTTGTCGACTTTACGTACAGTTTGGCACTTTCACTTTCATTCTGGAACATTTCCTGCATGCCCCCTGTGACAAACGAGATATTAGATGCATCTATGAACTGCTGGAAGAGTGTTGTTTTAATGGAAGTTCATACCGCATGCTGAACGGAAGAAAAAAAACCTCCGCATTTCACGATGCAGACGTCTGTGGTCTGCACTGACTCAGTAGGTGCAAAGAGTGTCAAACAGCCGTGTGTGTGTGTGTGTGTGTGTGTGTGTGTTTATAGACTATCCTGTTCGAAATGCGCTGATAAGTCCTACATGACGGTAATCGTTCAATTAATGTGTTTACATGTCTGTACTGCACTTTAAAAATGTGACTAAAATCAGCATACTCCACACGTCTTAATTCGATTTCACTTTAGTTTGATTATCCTTAATAGGATAAAGTTAATCAAAAAACGCTGTTTATATGGTTAATTCCTAATCACAGTATTGTCTTAATCACATTAATATTGAATTATTAGTGCCCATGCAGTGTTCAGCAATAGCGTCACTACTTGTACTTAACTACATTTCTCAGTAGCGTGGCGGTAGCATCGCTAATTTCAAATCAAATGTAAAAATCAATGTAAAAGTAGCTCACTTTTATATCAAATAGCTTTTCAGTAGCGAAGCTATTTTTTTAGTAAAGTAGCGCAGTAGCGTCCACACAAGCTACATTTACCATTTGATGGAAAGATGACTGAGGGAGAGGAATTATTTCCTCATGACCAAACCTCCAGGAGTACATGTTAAGATGCAATAACTTAATTCCTGATGCTGTGCTCAAAAAATAAAAATACTTTAGTATATATATATATATATATATATATATATATATATATATATATATGTGTGTGTGTATAATGCTTATTCTAATATATTTCCCTTTACTATTAATGACTATAGTATTTTAAATGTGTAACACCTGGTGCTATTGGATTGTTTTAGCTGTTATATACTATAATGTGTCTCTGTTTAGTACAGCATATTATTTACAGTAAATAACTGAACTGAACTATTCTGCCTCATATGTTTCATTGACAGTTTTATTGATCGCTAAGATGTGAGTGACTTGGATTTAAGTTGCTTTGATTTAAAAATGAAAATTGGAAAAAATAGTTTAGATGTAGCTAAGCCTCTTTTGCCAAGTAGCTTTTAGCTTAGCTTGCTACATTTTCCAGGGTGTAGCTTTTAGTGTAGTTAAGCTACATTTTGAGTAGCTAATAGCTTAGCTCACTACATTTTTCAAGTAGCTTGCCCAACTCTGTGTCCATGTAAACGTACTCACTGACACAGACACACACTCAAACACATACACACTCATACACTATGGTCAGTTTTGTTTACCCAATTCACCTATACCGTATGTATTCGCGCTGTGGGGGAAACTGGAGCTGGGACTCAAACCAGCAACCTTCTTGTTTTTAGGCGAAAGTGCTAACCACTGAACCACAATGCCGCCCTCTTCATCATATCTTCCTCTAATCATGCAGGCAGGCAAAGCAAATGCAAGAGGTGGATCTAGGTGCAGTTCTAATGTTAAATAAAATCCATACACAAAGAAAATGACAGAGTTGAAGAGCAGAAAACACAGACAAGAGAAACATACACACATACAGCAAACTCTGATCAACACATAATTACTGAAACAGAGAAGCTTAAACACACAGAAACTAATAGGTTAACAAGGGGGTGAAGAGTAACTGGGCAACTAACTAGAGTAAAATGGGGAAAACTGAGGTGAACACAGAGAACACAAGGAAAACACAACAGTACCAGGACAGGACAACCAGGACCATGACATAGCTCCCTTCTAGGAGAAGATTCCAGATGATCCTCAGAGGAAAACACAAATCAAGAGTGAATTCATCAAGCTGGAGGTGCTACATGGTGATGGGTGAAAGGTAGTTTAAAGAAACCATGACAGGGTACAGGACAGATGGTGAGGAGGGAAACTGACAGACAGGTGAACAGGGAGGACAAAGCCAAGGCAGGGACTACTGGACAGTAAACCAGGGCAGATCCTGTGGATCAGGATAAACAGCTGGAGCACAGAGGTATAATGTGTCCTTAAATTTTGTATTTACGGTTGAGGCAGTCCTTCCTTATCACTGGCACTTCTAAATAGATGTATTTATCTTCTATATTTCTGTATCTCTGTTTGCTTTTATTTGTCTGTTGATATGCAGCTTTTAAATGTGCTAAAGGAAATTATTATTATTTAGTTTGTTCATGTGTTTTATTGTCTGTCATCTGTGGACCTTTGTGTATGATCTTCTCGTCTTTTGATAAAAATATTTCTTCGTCTATTCAGACATCTGAAGGAAGCCATTTACTTTTGTTGCATAAACCTAAATCCTATTAAAAGCTCAAATCACCAGATGTGCTCACTAATTAGTGAAGTTAAACCAGTCACTACAGTCAGATGTGCTTCAGATTATTAAACACACCAGATCAACACATACAAATTGTGTTTGTTCTCTACACAGGCTACAGGGCTGTAAACTCACTGTTCGGTCCTGTAAGAATTTGTCTTCAGCTCTACAATCCTCAAACTGTGTCCTGAGAGAGCTGGACCTGAGTAACAATGACCTGCAGGATTCAGGAGTGAAGCTTCTCTCTGATGGACTGAAGAGTCAACACTGTAAACTGGAGACACTGAGGTAAATGATTCTCTACATGGCAATATCACACAGACATTTGCAGGGATGTGAGTTTATTCATATCTACACATTGATAATGATTATATGATTATGTTTATGTGTTGATTCAGAATAAACAAGACAAATCTATTTAAATGTTTTACTGAATAAACTGCATGAAGCTGCATTTTCAGAATTGAAGTAACTCTTTTCCTGATGTACATGATGTACCCCATAAGGGTGTCAAAACAGTTCGGCATCTGTTCAGTATTAGATCATAACTGGTTGTTACATACTGATGAAGTTTATCTCATATGCGCTTTGTCATTGTAGCTGACTATGGTGAGGGAGGTGAGCACTGTTAAGTTATGTTTTAAAAGCTGCGCATGCGTAAGAAAAGTGTGTGCACTACAGGGTTTTTTTTTTTGGGGGGGGGGGGGGGGGGGGGGGGGTATAAAAAAGGATCCCTGTCTGTTTTTGCGGGAGCTATGTGTTGGAGAGAATAAAGTGTGTTACAAATAAAAAGAACAGCTGTAGTGATTTGATTTAACATTGGTAGCAGAGGATGGCTGCTGCTGGGAATTACAAAAATCTGCCGTTGTTTGACGAAAAAACAGCTTATGAAAGTTGGAAAAATGAGATTGAAATCTGGAGACGCGTCACAGACCTGGACAAAAAGAAACAAGCCTTGGCAGTTACCTTGTCACTAACGGGCTGAACAAGAAACAGCGCACTGGAAATACCCGCGGATGATTTTAATGCTGACAATGGTATGCAAACATTAATAGAAAATTGGACTCTGTGTTTTTAAAAGAAGAAAAAAGTTCGACAGTACGAAGCGTACACAGAGTTTGTGTCCGGATCATAAGAAAAAGCGTTGTTTCTATGGTGGACCACATCGTCAAGTTCGAACGTCGATACAACAGGCTGCGTAAGTTGAAAATGGAGCTCCCAGATGCTGTACTAGCTTTCAAGTTACTCGATACCACCGGTCTTACTGTTAAAGATAAACAATTAGTGCTAACAGCTTGCCGAACCGTTTCTTTCACGGACATGAAATCAGCCTTGAAAGAATATTTGGCGATAACGTTACTTCACCACAAGAGGGCGCCAGTACTCTGCAGAGCGCAGATGACGCTTACTACATAAGATAATTAGGCAAACGGGGAACTAAGCTAAATACTACACAGCAATTCCAAACTGTAGCTCAAGGTACAAATCCCCTTGATAAATATGGGAGAAGAACAAAATGTGCTATTGCCAAAGCACATTTCACTGGGCAAAGGACTGTCCAAATAAAAGGAACATGTAAAAATTACAAAAGATGTAAGATTAAAAGATGATATTGAAGAACATACCATCACTTTGTTTTCAAATGAATCTATGTCTAACTCTGAAATCTTCATGGTGGAGGCTTTAGGATCAGCTGTGATTGACACAGCCTGTACAAGAACCGTGTGTGGGGAAAAATGGCTTGAAGATTACACAAGTGGGCTAACAGAGAGTGAGTTCCAAAAAATAAGTGAGAAACAAAGTGCAAGACCTTTTAGATTTGGTGATGGCAAAGTTGTTCACTCCACAAAGAAAGTTACTATTGCAGCAAGAATAGGACACACCAAATGCAAAATATAGGCAGAAGTTGTTCCTGCTGATATACCAATGCTTTTAAGCAAAGCATCACTCAAAAGAGCAAGTGCAGTTTTGGACATTGCACATGACAAAGCAACAATGTTTAAACAACCTGTTAAACTTGAGCTAACATCTTGAGGACATTTCTGTGTGAACTCGAGAGATGACCACATTCTAGATGAAAAGGAGACAAGTGAGACCAAGACACCAAATGAAGAAATTCTGTCTGTGACAGAAAACATGACAACTAAAGAAAAGGAGAGAGTACTGTTGAAACTACACAGACAATTTGGACATGCTTCAGCCGATAGACTAAAAAAATTACTGGCCTGCTCAGGTAATCATGATGATGAAAGCAACACTGTTCTAGTGAACATTGTGAAAAACTGTGATACATGTAGTAGATACAGTAAGCCAAAACATACAACGACTGTTTAGTGACAATGGAGGTGAATTTAATAACGACGAAATGAGGGATATGGCTGAAAATGTTAACATTGAAGTTAAAACAACTGCGGCCTACAGTCTATAGAGCATAATCGGGCATAATCAGACCCTCACTGAAATTTTGCTGAAGGTGAAAAAGGACAACAACTGTGACTGGAAAACAGCCCTTGACTGGGCATTAATGGCTAACAACGCAATGCATAATGTACACTGTTGCAGCCCCTACCAGCTAGTATTTGGGCAAAACCCGAATCTGCTTTCAGTGCTCACTGATAAGCCACCAGCACTGGAAACAAGTACAAGTAACTGGGTTGCTAAACAAATTGAAACACTGCATGCAATGAGAAAAGCAATCACAGAAGCCGAATGCTCAGAAAGAATCAGTAGAGCCCTTCGTAAGCAACTGCGACCTGTTCATGATAGATATGAGACAGGGGACAAAGTATATTATAAGAGAATAGACTGCAGTGAGTGGAAAGGTCCAGGTGTGGTCCTAGGCCAAGATGGTGTAGTTGTATTTGTCAGGCATGGCGGAACCTACAGTATGTACGAGTGCATCAGGCTAGACTAAGAAAGGTTGGACAAATATTGTGGGCTGTCAGACAAAGCAGACCTGTTTTAATGTGTGACATATGCTTCTTGGCATCTAACACAAAGCATGCTTCTGTTCAGACCCTGCATTGTGCAAATAAACTTATCACAAAACTCAAATCAGAAGAGGTTAACTTGAGGTTTCAGTACTTGGGAAACAACAGCTCTGTTAAGCTAGTAGTGTTCAGTGATTCCTCAATGGGAAAACTACCAGATGGTGGCACACAAGGTGGACATTTCATCATGCTTATGGGAGAAAATGGAAAATTCTCACCAATATCCTGGCAGTCAAAGCGCATCAGGAGAGTTGTATGAAGTAACTTAGCAGGATAGGCTTTGGCACTTGCAGACGGGATTGACAATGCAGTTTTCCTTGCTACACTCTACTCAGAGGTCACCACTGGTGACTGCTTATGCAACAACTTGCCCATTGTATGTATAACAGACAATCATTCTCTTCTCGATGCTCTCAAATCTACAAAATCTGTTACTGAAAAGAGACAGCGCCTAGAAATCATCAGCATGAAAGATCTTATGCACTCTGGAACTATTGAGCAGATCTTCTGGTCAGACACCAAAGAGCAGCTTAAAACTCTGATGAAATGTAGTCGACTAAACCTAAAATGATTCAGAAGGCTGAAAGACGACTAAAACTAAATCAAAATTTGCTGTTAAAATTAAAACACTTCATATATCTGACTGCTTGTATTAAAGAAAAAACTGTATACTTTAATTGTGGAAAATTAACAATTGTGTATAGAAGGAATCGCTAATACACTGTGATGCACAGAATCTGTGTATTTAAGTGTAGTTTATTAATAAACTAATTATGAGAGGAGCATGTGCTTATGATTGACTGCTAATGCATTGGATCCACCAATCAGATGATTCCTAAATCACTATAATAACCAGAGTATCTTACCTTAGCCGCCTTCGCTTTGAAGAATCCCCCCTTCCACCCCTACTCCTCCTCTTTCCTTGACAGGGCGGCACAGAGGCCCAGTGGTTAGCACCGTGGGCTCATATCAAGAATGTCACTGGTTCAAGTCTTTACCTGGCCAAGTTGACATTTCTGTGTGTAGTTTACATGTTCTCTCCGTGTTTTATTATTTAATTTCTTTATTTCTGTTATATACCCATCTGTTTCACTTTATTCTGTAAAGGGCTTTGAGAAGCAACTTTAAAAGATGCTACAGAAAATTATTGTTATTAGTTTGTTCATTAAAATATTAATAAATAAAACAGTTTAAAAAGTATTTCCTGTCTTGCAGTGTTAGGTGTTTAATAAAGAGTTGGGCTATTGGAGCATCTGAAGGAAGCCATTTAATTGTGTTTTATAGACATTAATACTGTTTAAAGCTAAAATCACCAGATGTGCTCACTAATTAGTGAACTGGAGACACTGAGGTCTGAGATCAAACAGCAGATTGATTATTTGATTTATTGATTGATTGTTTTTTTTGTTTTGTTACATCAGACAGATCACATTAACAGTGTGGTTTTTAGTAATGTGTGCTCTTTCTCAGATTGGTCATGTGTAATCTCACTGTTCAGTGCTGTGAGAGTTTATCTTCAGCTCTACAATCTTCAAACTGTGTCCTGAGAGAGCTGGATCTGAGTAACAATGACCTGCAGGATTCAGGAGTAAAGCTTCTCTCTGTTGGACTGAAGAGTCAACACTGTAAACTGGAGACACTGTGGTAAATGATTCTCCACTCAGCAATATCACACAGACATTTGCAGGGATGTGATTTTACTCATATCTACACATTGATATTGATTATATGATTATGTCTATGTGTTGACTCAGAATAAAAAAGACAAATCTATTTAAATGTATTACTGAATAAACTGCATGAAGCTGCATTTTCAGAATTGAAGTAACTCTTTTCCTGATGTACACCATAAGGATGTCAAAACAGTTCGGCATCTGTTCAGTATTAGATCATAACTGGTTGTTACATACTGATGTAGTTTATCTCATATGCGCTTTGCCATTATAGCTGACTATGGTGAGGGAGGTGAGCACAAGTAATTAAACGCTCCAACTACTTTAGAAAGCAGATAACCGTGCACAATCACTGCTTGCTATCGGAGTGATACTTGTGGATCCAGTCTGTCTGTAGAACGAGTTTTCACCTCTGCATCTGTCATGGATCAGCTGTGATAAACGCAGCCATTCAGCATCATCATTTCTGTTGAGGAACACAATGGCCAATCACAGGTGTTTAAGAACTCGCTCCACAGTGCTCAAAAAGCAAGCGGGATTATTAATTCAATGTCAAGTCAAGTCAATGTTTATTTATAAAGCGCTTTTAAAGGCAACAAGTGTTTACCAAAGTGTTGTACAGGCGTGCTCCATTTAAAACGAAGGACAAATAAAGGACACAAGACTCTCACATGGTTTAATGTCAAAGAGTGAAATGAGTTTTCAGACTAGATTTTAAAACAGAACGAGTTAAAACTCTAACATGTAGAGGCAAATTATTACAAACTGGTTTGTGTTCTGACCACATGTGCTTGGCTGTACACTATATCAATAAAGGGTTTAGTCTTTTAAAAACACAGCTGTAACACATTGAGCCACTGAACATTGCTCTTAAGATGTATTTCTACAGGGGGAAAGTGTGAATTTCCTCCAAACCTCTCAGATATAGTCTGTGTTAGTAAATGCAAGACTATTGATGAACTCCAGCATAACACTGTATGACAACGCTTCAGATGACTGTTCTAGAGCCTACAGCTAATTAATCTGTCAGATTCTGGAGTGCATTACAGCTCTAAAGAACATTATAAATGATGAATGATCTTAAATAAAACAAATACATTTATAGAGATGGTATACACGTATATAATTGCACTCACCTGGGAAACAGAGGCCACGTGAATGGCTTGTGAAGTGCACACAGCATGCCATATCATCTGATACTTGTAGGAAATAATTCCAAAAGGCGACTGACTGTGTAAAGCCACATAAACAACACAAAAATACATCGAGTTCAGCGGCTAATCAGCCGGAATCAGCTGAGGTGACGAGACAGCGACGAGGGAGACCTAGCTGTCACTCAAGTGGCCACGCCCTTAATTATGCAGACTTAATATAACCTAATATAAAGGAAACGGATGAGTTATAAAAAAATTCACCCCCTCACTGTTGCCATGAAGGGTAATATTAGCCAGATGAACCAAAATGGTTCTTTGTATTTGTTCTTGTAAACACCTTTTTTTCCTACTGTAAAGTCGGCCATTTTAACAGTGGGCTCAATAGAAATCTGCTCTATATGGAGCCAGGACTAGCGGGATTTCCATGAATTGCAGTTTCAGTTACTTCTGTATTGGCTTCACGAGGGAGAGTGGGAGGTTGCTGCTTGGTCATTACTCTACTTATTTACTCAGTGCTATAGCTGAGCACCATGCACTGCAGCACCAACAGTAAATCTATACACTGCTATAAACTATTGCTGTACACTGACATTGCAAAGAGGACTTAAACTATTTTAAGCCCTTTCAAAGATTTAATGGCTTGAAACTGTTCAACAGACTGGTCAAAAATACTGGTAGTTTACCTTGTTAATAAAGGGTTTGCTGAATAATTGCAGACTCCTGCATTTTCAGATGGAGACTGTTCTTACATGTGTATTGATTGCTGACACATTTAACATATTACTTATGATATAAATAAACAATGGATATCTAATTTTAGATCTTAAATAGAAAAGCTATATTCCATATTTTAATGAGACTGTTTTATTTCATTTTAAGATAGAACATTTTCTATAAATAAATGTTTACAATATTTAATTAAAATAAATCAAATTTATAGACATTAATACTGTTTAAAGCTAAAATCACCAGATGTGCTCACTAATTAGTGAAGTTAAACCAGTCACTACATTCATACATGCTTCAGACTATTAAACACACCAGATCAGCACATACATATTGTGTTTGTCCTCTACACAGGCTACAGGGCTGTAATCTCACTGTTCAGTGCTGTGAGAGTTTGTCTTCAGCTCTACAATCCTCAAACTGTGTCCTGAGAGAGCTGGACCTGAGTAACAATGACCTGCAGGATTCAGGAGTAAAGCTTCTCTCTGATGGACTGAAGAGTCAACACTGTAAACTGGAGACACTGAGGTAAATGATTCTCCACTCTACAATAACTACAGTCAGACAGTTTCATATTAGGGCTTTTCGTGCTTGAACATGTTAACCCTGGGTGATACTAAACCCCAGATAACAGGAATTATGGTTTATCAGTAATTATGTTTCACACTGCTCATACTATACCTGTAGTTAATCCTCAGGGGTCTGAGGTGATTTTGGAACCCCTGAGATGTTTTGACATGTCGAGACATTTGTGCTTATTTCAGCTACTTCTTTCATAGTACTGGCCAACATGTATTTTATTTGTATTCAGCACAAACTGTGCTACAATAATATGTGAGAAATATTGGTGTACATGCTTGTGTTTTTTAGAAATAAATATTATGTGTGGTTAGTAGGTTTTAGAGGACAAAATAGCTGAAATAAGGTCCAAAAACCAGACTGAATGTGCCTGAACAAGACTTTAGAGTAAGCAGTCTTGTAGGCTGGAATATTTACTGCACAATTATGTGAAAATGATTCTGTTCTCATTCAAAGAAAACATTACAATGGTTTACATTTTGTTGGGTTTGTTTTGGGTGATCTCAGCGGTATGCGTGAGTGACAATGGTCATGAATAATTCACACTTGGAGAGACAACAGACACTCCCCCACTCACCCATCAAGGGCAGTGTACAGCAATGTCCATCTGCAACAGCTAGTCCAAAGTAAATGCTTGTTGTATGACTTGCTGTGTGACCATGTAAACACTCTGGGTGAACAATATACAGTGCTCAGCATATATAAGTACACCCCTCACTAATCTCTCTTTTACATTCATATTTTAAATAGGAAGCTCTACAATATTATATTTGTGGATATACAATAGATTAGCCAAATCTGGAGCTCATCTAACAAAATAACTTATGATAAAGCTCCAAAAACTGGTCCACTCAAATTTATATGTTCTAGAAAAATATTCAATACAAAATTAAAAAAGAGGAAAAATCAAGCGAAGCAAAACAATAAAGAATTCAGCTGAAATTTTGTAGGGTTTTTTGCAATATTTAGCCTGAATTTAATTGTGATATCTTTCAATTTCTGAATATGTTTGGTGACTAAAATATTATTGTAATAAATATTTCTGTTGAATAAATCTGTTTTGTTTAAATGCACCAAAATACACTGCCTATATTGACTGAGAAATGGAGGAAAATCTGGATTTTCAGAATGGGCTGTACTCCATTATGCTGAGCGGCTGTATGTGCACTTATACAGCGTGCACATATAATATATATTTGAAATGGTCTAAAACGTGTTGGCCAAACTCTCTTGTGCATTAATCCAGCATTTAATAATCATTTGTGAATGAGTCTGAGACACTGAAGTAGCGGAATGACAAAAGCTTTAAACACAAGAATAAATCCTATTTTAAAGATGAAAAACAATTCCTTTAAATCTAAATCATATTTGAAGACCTTTTATAGAGATTTCCCCAAATAGTTGCAGTCTTAGTTCACTTTTTGAAAACTTTAGCAGGTTGTGACTGTGTCTGTGGGTGTCAACATTCAACATCACTTTCCGTGTGAACAGCCCTGAAGTCTTACCAGATGTGGAGCCCAAATGTGCAGGGGTGTGATTTTATTTCTATTGATATACAGTTCTACAGATGATGTTGAGTCCTTGTTGAGTGTGTGAGTGTGTATGCTGATGTGAGGGCTTGATCAATAAGGAAAGCTAATCAGGATGTGTGTGTGTGTGTGTGTGTGTGTGTGTGTGTGTGTGCGTGTGTGTGTGTGTGTGTGTGTGTGTGTGTGTGTGTGTGTGTTCATCACTGCTGTTGACATGAGCAGAAACAGCAGTCAGCATCTTCACAACACAAAGAGATGTGTGATTGTCCAACTGTGTGATGTGGACTATTGCTGTGTTTGTAGATTGTCTGGCTGTATGGTGACAGAGGAAGGCTGTGGTTTTCTGTCTTCAGCTCTGACTTCAAACCCCTCACACCTGAGAGAGCTGGATCTGAGCTACAATCATCCAGGAGATTCAGGAGTCAAGCTGCTCTCTGAACAACTGGAGGATCCAAACTACACACTGGACAAACTCAAGTATGTGGAGCATCACTGGCCTTGTGCTTTTCCACTGAAGGGCTTTAAAAAGACACTAGAAAGCTCTTTTCTGATCTTCAGTTTTCTGTGAGGGTTATGGGGTGAGGACAGACAGAAGATACAGCTTGTAGAGTATTCCAGTCATGTCTATGAAGAGCAAATCATTGAGTGTGAAATGAATCTCCTCTGTAAATGTTGGAGTGTATTGGCTCAGTTGTGACATTAAGCGGGACACACTGTACAGTTTCAGCATTTGAGCTGAGCAGAGAAACTTCTTCCTCCATTTGTGCTGAAGAATCCTCCAATATCAGGTCAGGAATGGGGTTGGGGATTGAAGATGGATTCAGATTCTGGAATCAGACACTTGGATTAATGTTCAGACTCTTGTTCTGAAATCAACATCTGGATTCCTCTTCTCTGTGCACACATGTGTATTTTTCACTTGCTAATCTGTCAGGAACTTGGGCGCTGGCGAGCAGCTTTAATAATCTGAACATAGTTTAGAGATGGACTGCAACATGTGCTCAAAGGCTGCATGTGCTGAAGAACGATGGCAAAGCTAAGTGTGATCACTGTAATAAATGAATGTTGCAGCAGGGTGTCTCCATCAACATGAGCAGTATCTGCGCTCGCTTCACCAACAGCAGAGGAAAAGAACGCACTGTGTTAGATTCATTGTGCATCCCGGCTGGAACCAACAAGTGTTTTGTGTTTTAGCTGAAGAGTTTGGAGCGTGTAGCTGAGCAGCTCAGTGCTAGCTTTAGCTTATTAGCTGAGGGGGAAACTAAACAGCTCATTCTCTCCATCTGTGTGTGTTTACAGTCTGGATCATGGAGGAGACACGAGGATTACAGCAGGACCACACACACACACACACACACACACACACACAAATTCTCTCTCTCACACACACACTCACTCACTCACACACACTCACTCACTCACTCACTCACTCACACACACGCACACTCTCACACTCACACACATACACAGACACTCACTCTCTCTCACACACATACTCACTCGCTCGCACGCACACACTCATGCACTTACACGCACACACACACAAACGCACACATGTACAGACACACACAAACACACACACACTAAGTCGCTTGCTCGTACTCACATACACACACGCACATACACACACACACACACTCGCTTGCACGCACACACACACATGCACACACACACTCACTTGCTCGATCGCACGCATGCACGCACGCACACACACACACACACACACGCGCACACACACGCACAAACGCACACATGTACAGACACACACAAACACACACACACTAAGTCGCTTGCTCGTACTCACATACACACACACACACACACTCGCTTGCACGCACACACACACACACACACATGCACACACACACTCACTTGCTCGATCGCACGCATGCACACACGCACGCACATGCACACACACACACAAACACACACACACACATGCTCGCTCGCACGCACACACACACACATACACATGCATACACATATATACACACACACACAAACATGTACATACACACACACACACACACTCTCTGTCTTTCTCTCACACATACAGAGACACACGCACACAAATGCGCATACACGCAAACGCTCTCTCTCACTAACACACACACTCGCACAGCTGTGGTTATGGACACACTCCCTCTCTCTTTCACGCACACACAGACACTCACTCTCACTCACTCACTCACTCACTCACACAAACACACACACACACACACACGTGCGCACACACACACACACACACAGCTGTGGTTGTAAATGTGTGTGTTCTTGTGTTCAGATGTCTGTTTCCTCACACTGGATCCAAACACAGCACAGACTGAACTCATTCTGTCTGAGGAGAACAGAGAGGTGAAGTGTGTGTTAGAGGATCAGCCGTATCCTGATCATCCAGACAGATTTGATGGTGTTTATCAGGTGTTGTGCAGAGAGAGTGTGTGTGGACGCTGTTACTGGGAGACTGACTGCAGTGGAGATGATGCTGTGTGTATATCAGTGTCATATAAGAGCATCAAGAGGAAGGGAGGTGTTGAGTCTTGTTTTGGATATAATTCTCAGTCCTGGAGTTTGTTCTGCTCTTCCTCCAGTTTCTCATTCAGACACAATCACACACACACTGATCTCCCAGTTGTTCCGCTCAGCAGGAGAATAGGAGTGTTTGTGGATCACAGTGCAGGAACTCTAATCTTCTACAACATCTATAGAGACACAATGAGCCTCATCCACTCAGTCCAGACCACATTCACTGAGCCGCTCTGGCCTGGGTTTGGGCTTTATTATCCTGGATCATCAGTGAAACTGAGCTGAAGACTGACGAGAGATTTACCCACAATCCTCTGCAGGAGCAGTCAGCAGCTGTGTGTGTGTGTGTGTGTGTGTGTGTGTGTGTGCGTGTGTGTGCGTGTGTGTGTGTGTGTGAGTGTGTGTATTACAATATCCTTCAACTACACATTTACACAATTATTAAACATTAAAACAAATCTTTCAAATAAAAACACAGGTGGTCTTCAATGATTACACACAAAGCCCCTTTAAGACACCAAATTAAATGAGACTTTGCTGGATCATTCATGGCTTTATAATAATTAAATCTATTAAGATTCTTGATTTAACAGAATTGCTAAATATTACACATCAATCATTACACAGGCCGTGCTCAATTTGTTCTTTTCTCCTAGTATAAATGGCCATTTTGACATGTCCTAAAATCAAATTCAACAACTGACACTGATGTTTAAGGCTTTTTAAATACTTCAAACCACATATAAAAACTTTCATTCAAACAGTTGAAAAAATGACTTCAAGCGTAAATAACGGTGTGAATCCAGCACACTGCGTAAGAGCATCAAAAATTGTTTCCTTTTGTATACAAAATGGACAAAGTGAATCAACTTCTTGATCAATCACAGAAACAAAAGCGTTCACCGCAATAGCACCATGTACCAACCTCCATTGTAAATCTCCAATTCTCTTAGAAAATGGTGACTTATAAAATCCTCTCCATTCAGGTTTTTCACACTCTTTTAACTCAAGTACTTTACGCCAAGGTGGATCAACTTTATCTAAAACATTCTTATTAAAAACCTTAACACTAATTTTATAACTGATATCAGAACCCAGCACTTTCAAATGATTCACTTCTAAAAGGAACCCTCCACAATTCTCCATTTTCAGGAAATGAATCAGTCTGATCTGGATTAATAATACCCAATGAATAGTCCAATAACAATTTCAACTCTCTTTCGTCCAGTGTTGTTTTCCACCTTTCAAGAGCTCTGGTAACCAAACGAATTGATCTCATCCCCAGTTTCTCAGTCAATGTGCTCACATTTGTGAAATTAGCAGCAGTTGCATTCAAAACTCGTCCAATTGTTGACAAACCGGAGTTAATAAGATTCTCTTCCATCACAGCATAGTCTATTTCACTGGGCCAGGCCAGACGAGAGCCTAAAATTAAAGGCTCCTGCAACAACCAGTGTAAAGAAGTTACAGTTCTTTCTCTTGGAACCTTGAACAGAGTCCACACTTAAAAATATTTCGGTAAAAAACAGGAAACCTTGACAGTTTCAATTTCAGAGGGTCTAGCCAAAATACGGCTTTGTCCAACTTGAGTCCATCATACCCTCTCAAAATAGAGAAGGATACTCTCTTCCAGTTAGAATCCTCTGAACCACTTAAGAGTCTCTGTACGAATTGGATTCTGAATGCAGCAGTTCTACTTTGTAGATGTACCAGTTCAAGCCCTCCTTCTTCTTTGGGAAGGTATACTACACTTTTGGAAATCCAGTGCAGCTTATGCCAGAAGAAATCCACTAAACATGACTGTATTTTTGATCAAACTTCTATTGGAGGATCTATACAGCTTAAGCGATGCCAGAGGGTAGAGGCAACTAAATTATTAATAACTAAAAGTCGTCCTTTATATGACATCTTTGGAAGTAAAAAATTCCACTTATCAAGTCGACCTTTCACCTTTTCAATGACACCTTCAAAGTTTTTCTTAATTTCATTTTCATTGCCTAAAAAGATTCCCAAATATTGAAATCTTCCTCTTTTCCACTTCAGCCCAGCTGGTAAGGTGGGTTCACCTTGCAACCAACTCCCAACAATTTGAGCTTCACTTTTTTGCCAGTTTACCTTTGCTGAGGAAATATTTCTAAAATCTTCTAATATTTGTAACATCACATTCACATCTTTTTGGTTACTAATCAATACCACCACATCGTCAGCATAAGCTGATAATTGAACAGCTTCAGTGCAATTTGAAATCAGTAAACCTGACATGTCAGCTCTTAATTTATTTAAAAGAGGTTCTATTGCTAATGTATATAGCATTCCTGATAATGCACACCCCTGTCTGACACCCCTTAACACTTTAAAAGGAGAGAATAAGTCACCATTTATCTTTAAAATACTCTCAACGTCACAATACAGAGCTTTAATCATTGATATAAAATCAGAGCTAAAACCCAAAGCAGACAAAACCTTCCATAAATAATTATGATCAACCCTATCAAATGCTTTTTCTTGATCGATCCAAACTAAGCCAAAATCCAAAGAAATATAAGGATTATCTAGAATATCTCTTATAAAAGAGATATTATCAGTGATCCTTCGGCCTGGAACACAGTATGTTTGATCTGAATGAATAATTAAACCTAAAACTTCTCTTAATCTATTCGCCAAAACTTTTGATCATATTTTATAATCATTGCATAGAAGACTTACAGGCCTCCAGTTTTTAATCTCACTTAAATCTCCTTCTTTAGGGAGTGAAGTGACAACAGCTCTGCGACAACTTTTGGGTAACTGTCCCTCAGATAAACTATGATTGAGTACATCTAGCAAATCTGAACCTACCTCTGACCAGAATGTCTTGTAAAACTCAACTGAGAGACCATCAATACCAGGTGTTTTCCCATTTTCCATACTCCTAAAAGCCTTCTCTACTTCCTCCGTAGTCAGTGCCTCACTTGAAACTTTGTTGAATTCCTCTGAAACCTGGGGCAAATTGTCAAAAACACTGTTCATGAGAGGGGTATTTGACAAGTTGTTTTTATACAAATCTTTGTAAAATTCTACAGCTCTCTTTCTAATATCTGTGGAATTCAATAATAGACCTTTTTCTGAACGTAGACCATGAGTGTATCTATTCTGTCCATTATTTTTTTCTAAATGAAAGAAAACGTTTGAAGGAGCATCCATAGCTTCAATGCTTTGGAAACGAGATCTTATAATAGCACCTTGTGTTGTTAAATCTAACAAATCTGACAAGGAAGCTTTTTTTTCTCTAAAAGAGTCTGCGTCATTCTTACTTTTTGTTAATTCCAATATCTCCTGCATCTTAATTAAATCATCCTCAAGCTTTTATTTCTTGAATCTTCTCTTTTGTGACGTTGTGAGTATATTGTTGACAAAATTGTTTTATTTGAACTTTAGCCAAGTCCCACCACTGCTGCAAGGTTTGAAAATGAGATTTAGTTGTTTGCATATTAGCCCAAAAAGCCTTCAAAACATCTTTAAAATGTTCATCATCCAACAAAATATTATTGATGTGACAATAAGCACTTTTTGGTTTAACACAATTAAAAAACATCTCTCATTTCAGCAAACTGTGATCAGAGAACCCAACTGGAGTAATTGCACAATCTTTAAATGTTTAAAACCATCAAATCTATCGAATCTGGCTAAAGATAGCTGATTTACATAAACATGTGCCCAAGTATATTGTCTTTATGAATAATAATTTCTCCAAATATCAAAAATATCATGAGACTTAAAAAATTGAACCAGCCGTTTACGTGACTGCATATGTGGCTCCACATGATTTCTGTCCATCTCATGCTCAGTACAATTAAAATCTCCCCCTAACAGCAAAACATCTTCAGGATTACAACCACCCAACACCTTGCACAGAGTGTGTAAAAATAACATTCTCTCAGCAGCAATACTGGGAACATAAACACAAATCAATACAAATGAAAAATTGTTATCATAAACAGCTTTGACTTTCAGCAGTCTACCTTTGATCACTTCTTCAACTTCATAGTGAGTAGGTATAAGGATTTTTGAAGACAAAATAGCAACACCACCACTAAGTGACGTACAATGACTGAGTACTGGTAGTCCATCAAAACTCATTTCCCATTCTACTGCATTTGTCAAGTCACTATGAGTCTCTTGTAAAAATAAATCTATCTTTTTCTGTAACATTATTTCAAAAATGTGTGCTCTCTTCCTAATATCTCTTGCACCAAAAACTTACCACTCCCATGAATAGGAAGAGAGACAACACGCAAAGTAAAAAATAAGACATACTCATGTAAGATAATTTAAAACTTTAGCCATTTTGACTGCTATCACTTAATTCTGATTGATTATTTTGGTAACATATTTCCTTAGCCGGAATACTTCTTGATCAGAGAAAAGATTCTCCCTCCGAAACACTTTAACTTTGTCTATAAACTGGGAAATGTCAGGGAAAAACTCTTCAATTTTAACTCTTCTGACATTTTTTATCACTTTTAAAAAGTGCTTAATGTCATGTGCCGTGTACACTCTACTGGAAAAACCACTACAAGGTAGGCTGCCTGTAAGGCTATAATCAGATACTTCGCCTTCACTTTCAGTTTCGTTTTGACTGCTTTCCCTACCCTCCACTTTTTTAGTTGGTTTCCTTGTAAGTTTTTCTTTTAACTTTCTTTTTTGCAGGTTTTTTTAAATGAATAATCATCCAGCTCAAGTGCAGACTCCTTCACAAACGGTTCTATCAACATCCGTTCTCCAGATCTCGATACATTATCCTCATCATCATCATCGGATTGACTTACAGGAGTTATCGACACTTCACTCTCTGCAGCATTTGTATCTTTACTAACATCAAGCACTTTTTCTATTCCATCGGCTTGTATTTCTGTCAGTATCATTTCATCATGTTGTTCTCCCTCAACTGAAGCCGCAGCACAAGCTGTGCTCGTCTCCCTGACAACCGCAACTTTACTCTGTGAAACGCCGGCACTTTTATTGGCGGCAGACTTATCTCTTTTCTCATTTTGGGGCACTTTTTTTGGGACAATCGCGAATAAGATGTCCGTTTTCCCCGCATCCAAAGAGTTTGTTGTGACATAAATCACGTAATTAAATCCTTCGTGACTAAAATTTAAAGTTAGATCCAAATCTTCTGTGTTATCTTTAAGGATCATATACACGAATCGTCTGAAAGAAACCATGTTTCAGGAGGGAGGATTTACTCCCGATCGAGATCATTTTAGCTGTCGAAACTAGTTTTCCATACCGTGATAACATATCTGCTAAACCCTCGTGTTTTATAAATGGAGGTACATTTGAAAGTGTGACACGTTTAGATGGAGTAGAAAAGGGAAGGACCTGAGTGAATATCCCATTTATTTCAACCACCGTCTCAACTAGTTTATTTGCCAAATCAATCGTTTTAACAAAAATTACAACCGCGCTATTCATTCGTGAGGCGGACAAAATGTTTTCACATCCAATAAACATGCCTACAGCCCAACTACACTCCTCAACTCTCACTGTTGAGTCAATTTTGACCGCATGTTTTCCAGTTAAATGGCTAAAAATCTCTGCCATTCTCTCAATTTAAACACTGGGAGCTAAAAAGCCCCCAGCGCTCCCACTATCTTACAACTGATTATATTAAATACTTAATCCAAAGAAGAAAGAAACAAAGAAAAGGAAAAGAAAAACAAACAAACAATCACTCATACCTGCTCTCATACACACGCTGCACTGAGCCCTCCATTCACACACATGCGCAGAGAGAGAGAGAGTGTGTCTGTGTGTGTGTGTGTGAGAGAGAGAGAGAGACTTTTTTTTTTTTGACTGTTGACAGCCTTTTTATTAACAAATGATTTTTAAAACAATCTCACATCAATTTATATTTTAGGGAAACAATAAAAAAATAAATAAATAAAGAAATAATAATAAATAAACAAATCTTCCATCAGTATATGTGAGAACATGAGCTCTTCTTCATCAAGAAAACAGCGCATTATCACAACACCACTCAAATTCAGAAATGTCCAATGTGCTCATTTGTTTGTAAAAAGCATACTCGGTTACAATTCGTGATTTGAACATTTTCTTCAAAACTGAAATCATTTCTTGATCTCCCTTTTGATCCATTTAGTTTTTTCTCCTAACATAAATGGCAAATTTAGCAGTACCAAATCTAAAATGAATCAACTGACATTGAACTTTTTCCTCCAACTATATTTGTACCCAAGAATAAAATCTCTTATTGTAAATAACACCTTAAAAACAGAATTTCTAGAATATTAAATAAAGAGGAAAGTCTGGAGCAAAGCATAAACCAATGAAAAACTGTCTCTCTCATTACAAAACAGACACATTTCTCCAACATTAGGATTTAGCATAGCAACAAAAGAATTGACTGCTATGGCCCCATGGAGTATCCTCCATTGAAGATCACCCGCTCTTTTAGGTAATGGTGCTTAATAAAGGACATTCCACACTGGCTTTGTTAATTCAGTCATTTCTAACTTCTCTCTCCACACGGTATCACTTCTATTTTTTAGCCGTTTAGCATTTGTTACTTTAAGCATACATTTCACATTATATTCTTGAAGTAAATTCTTTCCTTGCATATTTAAAAGCTTATTTATCTTATCTAGAAAATGTTTCATTAAGCGTACAGATTTTACCCCCAAAACGTTGACATTGTTTCCACTTCCTTAAAATCAGAACCTGTGTTATTCACAATATGTTTGATTTGTATACATTTGTTTTATTGCAGCATATTCATCAGACCTGGTAAATCATCACCTGATACATCAAAGCGTGCTCCACACACAACTGGCTCTCCAAGTAGCCAGTAAATGGACATTAAAGCTTCCATCTATTGATGTTTAAACAAAGACCAAACTTTAAAAAGACTCTGATAAAACGTAGGAATTCTTTTCAGATCAAGTTTCTTACAATCCATTAAAAACAAAGCAATGTCCAGTCCCGTTCCATTTACTCTACGCACAATGCATTTAGCAACAGGTATCTATGCCAATCTTTCAGACCCTAACATGAGCTTCTGCAAAAACTGAAGACGAGAAGTCGCACATCTACTTGCAAGATGTATTAGGCCTTGACCTCCGTCCTCTTTAGCGAGAAAAAGAATGCTTTGAGGGATCCAGTGCAACTTGTCCCAAAAGAAACGAACCATTTCTGCTTGAATTTTACGATAAAAAACCAACAGGAGGATCCAGACATGAAGCTTACGCCACAACGATGAAGCTGCAAGATTGTTTATAATTAAAATACGTCCTTTAAAAGACAACTGAGGAAGCAGCCATTTGCATTTTTTAAGCGTCCTGTTCATTTTTCTTCCATTCCTATGCAGTTCTTTTGTATAAATGACTCCCTGCCGAGATAAACACCAAGATATTTTATGCCATTTCTTTGCCATAGCAGTCCTCCTGGTAAAGCAGGACTTCCCTTTTCCCATTTTCCAATCAACAGTGCATCACTTTTTTCCAGTTGACTGTAGCTGATGAAATGATTTTAAATTTGTCAACTGTCTGTTTTAGTAACTTTACATCTTCAGCATTATTTATAAAAACAACAACATCATCAGCGTATGCAGATAAAAACAAGGTGCTGTTACATTCTGGTAAAGTCAACCCATTTAGTTTTTTTTCAACATAAGTAACGGGTTCTGTAGCAAGCACATCTAATATTCCAGACATTGCACATCCCTGTCTTACCCCCCTCTGAACTTTAAAGGGGTTACCCAAACCTCCATTAATTTTCAATACACTCTCAATTCCAGAATACATTGCCTTAATCATAAAACCAGGATCAAAACCAAAAGCTTGTAACGTGTAGCATAAACATGAGTGCTCAACACGGTCAAAAGCCTTCTCTTGATCTAAAGAAATTAGACCAGTATTGATACCAAATCACTTCCAAAACATCTCTTACAAGAGTTATGTTATCAAAGATGGATCTTTTTGGTATACAATATGTTTGATCATAATTTGTCACTTCTCTATTACTTTACTAAATCTCATAGCCATAACTTTGTATTCTGTACACAACAATGAAACAGGTCACCAATTTGAGATATTTTGGAGGTCTCCCTTTTTGGGGAGTAAAGTGATGACAGCTTATCTGCAGCTAAGAGGAAGATAACCTTTGTCAACTTTCATTAAATACTTCTAAAAGATCTTCTCCTATAACGGGCCAAAAGCTTTCTAAAATTCAGCAGGTAATCCATCGACTCCAGGAGATTTCCCATTCTCCATATTCATTAAAGCTGTATAAAATTCTTGTGTGGATAAGGCAGTTTTAAAAGAGCATTACTTTCTTCATCTATCTCTGGCAACCCTTCAACAAAACTATTGTCAGTCAATACTGCTTCATTAGTAATTTCAGCCATATATAATTTCTTATAAAAACGTGTTGCAATATTTCTCATCTCAGTCAATTCGGTTATTTCTTTTCCGTTTTCAGAAATTAAAGAAGGAATTATTCTATTTTGACTATTTTTCTTTTCCATATCACAGAATAATTTGGTAGGAGCGTCCATCTGATTGACGCTCTGAAAACGTGAGTGTACTAACGCTCCTTGTGTTTTTATATCTAGCAATCTTGCCAAACAAATTTTCTTTGAAGAAAGAGTTTCAATATGAGCTCTATTATCATTCGACAAACTCTACAGTTTATTTATCTCCTTTTCTAATTCATTCAAAGATTTCTTTTCTAACATTTAATGTATACTGTTGACAACAATTCTTTATTTGAGTCTTCCCACAATCCCACCATTGTTGTAGAGAACTCTAGAAAAACTTTTCTTGCTTGAAAACATCCCAAAAATAAATAAAATAATCTTTCAAATGTTTATCACTTATTAAAGAAGCGTTAAAATGTCAAAAAGCACTATTTGACTTTACATTATTCATGAATACAGAACAAATAACTGCACTATGGTCAGAAAATCCAACAAGATTTATCAATCAGGACTACAAACACTAAAATGATGTCTAAAACTGTCAAATTTTTATTTAGAGATTTGTTTCTTGATTTATTTGTAAAGCATGTTTTATCAAGTAGTTAACTTCAGCAGAACTTGCACTTGATGTTTCGTTTCATCCGTTCGAGAGTTCCTATGTTTGTTGTAAATATAATCGTATGTGTTTTTGCATTTTTTTAATTTAAGCCTTCTTTCGCTTGGCTTTGCAGCCGACTGCTCGCACAGTCGCGAGAGAAACATTCAATAACTCATTCTTGAGTCGAAAGGACTCAGAAAAACTTACTGTATACTCGGAGAGGATGAAATGACTGGTCTTAACTGGCTGCAAGATGTACCTACACCATTAGTAATCAACGCATATGCCTTCTTTAAATAATCTCACGTTTAAATCTTGTAATATGATTATTATGAATATTTTTAGTGATATTCTGTTTTTATTCTTTTTCAGTCATTTATTTCTCATTTGCTGTATATTTTATTCATTTGATGATGTCATTAGGCTAATACATAGGCTATTTTATATACATATCTGAAACGCTTTTGCACTCAAGTTTGCTTTGAACTTGAAAGAGAGAGAAACAGATTTGACCTGTCAGCAGTGCTCATGGCTCCTGAATAGGTAAGAGAAAGTGGATGTCTTATTTAACTGTTTTTTTACTTTAACCCATTGACAGTAAACAGTGTATAACATTGTCAAAATAATGAAAGTATTGTAAAAAATTGTTTGTCGCATATAGATAACTATTATGTGATGTGGGTAAATGGTGTGTTTCAATCCGGCTACCAGCGCAAGTATATTTCAAGCCTGTGAGAAGCACTGACAGTATTGTATTTGTATGCTAATGTTTAACGTTTACGTTTTTGACATGTTAGGGGTTCAGTTTAATCAATAAAAGATTGCATTAAAACTATCTGTTAAACGCTATATTCCAGTTATTCTTACTCACATGCATCATTTTATAAACTATTTATTGGGGGACAAATGAAGAATTAAGTTAAACAAGAAACCATTTCAGATCATGGATCTCAAAACCTTTCTGTAACGCATGTGTGAAATGGGCTGTATATATTATCTGGAATCTAAAGGTTCAACATTGCCTTTAGAGTTCATTAATTTTACTAATCAAAACATTTTTATTGGAGTTATTGAAATGTACAACATGTCTTTGAGGAAGAGGAAGATCTTTACTTTACTTTTAATCCCCCCAAAATGTACCTGTGCACTTTAAGATTGGTTTTGTCATTTAGGGTCTCGTTTAATTAATAGTATAATATTTTAATGGCTTTGAAGTAAGCACACACATTCCCCTGAGTAGAAAACCATCTGATTCACTAGTGATGAAAGTGTCATTTCAATTCACAGTTTATATACTCTATACATATATATATATATAGACTTGAAAGTGACTTGCTAGATCAAGCAGTGACTTGACTTGACTTGAGTCTGACAAAAAATGACTTGACTTGCTGGAGACTTGAAGGTTATGACTTGAGACATGCTTGTGACTTACTCCCACCTCTGGAAAGTGCTATCGAAGTATTTATCCTGTATTTACAATTACAAAACATAACACCAAGAAGACTTCATTTTAAATCAGTATTATTAGATTATGAATTTATTTGTAACTTATTAAAGTGTAGAACCAATATCAAATTAAAAACCACCCAGTAGGTGGCAGTAGAGCATTCAAATGGAGAAAGTGAACAAAACTATTAATGGCTCAGTAAATATTAATGATGAAACTGATCGCATTTGTAGACGACCATACCAGGTAATATGAGAAGATTTAATAAAGGATTTCTACTCCTGCTGGAACATTAACATATGACAGATAATAAACATTTATATCAGAGCAGCATCAAAGTAAAAAATCCATTATGAGGAAATAAACTGATTTAATAAGTGAAAAAGTGGCAAAATATACTTCCCCTGATCAATAATAGCATATCCTGCTCGTAATAAATAAATCAGTGCAGTATTGAAAGAGAAACATTTGGACATGTCCAATACTCTAACAGTCTTAAATCACAAAGTGTAATGTTAATATTTTCAGTTGTAAATTTTCCAGAGACGTCTCCCATTCATTCAAAGGGAAACCTGAACTAAAAATCAAAGTGAAACTAAAAACTCTGCATTTTTTTCAGACTTAATTTGTTTGCTGTAGTCTAAATATGCAACCTCTAAAAACTAAAGCCATAACAACACATTTGACGACACATTTAATTGCTGCATTTCATTCGAGTCTACTCAAAAATAAATATTCTGAAGCAAAATAATGAACAATCATTAAAATATCACAATTAAAAACACTGCACTGCTGAAAGGCAGAAGTGAAGGGACGTCATTGTGAAAAGGGTTTTTTCTTTGGGATCCTGTTTAATATAAGTGTCGTAATATTGTTTAGCAGGAGAAATACTACTATGAAATTCACATGACCATTTTCTTTAACGATTACATAATTTATTCGTTTACATAATTAACATATAAAACACTCTGCAAGAATGTCCACTTTAGTGTATTTTTGTGTTTATTAACAATAAAACAATATTTAAGAAGTTGTAAATGCATTTCCTGTTTACTAACAAGACTTCACGAGTTCACACTTGCAATAGTTTCAGAATGGAGCGTATTTGGCGTGCTGTCCGGGGAGAGGGCTCTGAGCTCAGGGAAGACACCCAAACTGGAGTTATTCCTCTTATCAGGAAACAGATGGGAATAGGGATTCGAGCGAAGTATCTAGCCCGGCCCCAGAACGCTCCCCCCGGGATTGTAATGCTTAAGAGGTGAGGTGACGGGGTGGTGGAGGGATGCTAAAGTCGTAAGATGCTGCAGGTAAGACAGCTTTGGTATATACAGGGGTTTGGTCAAGAACTGATTGGATAATAGAATAATTGTCAATGACGTATTTGATACTGAAACTTCTGCGCATGCTCCTCCCGAAATTTGTTTATCAAACATCACGTATCGGCGATCAACGCTATTACATTTACACTAACCAATGAAACTACAAGTGGGCGTGGCTGAATGTGCAGCACCGCCCCAGATGCTGCCCCCTCCTGATCTGCAGGCTTCTCAACCATTTGGGCTCTAACTTGAGTCAGATTGAAATAGTTTTGTGCTCTGCTCAAATGTCCACTAGATGGCAGTAAAAGGCAGCAGTAACACAAGCTGAGGAAGTGTGTTAAAGGAGAATAAAACAGAACTAATTGATGGAATGTTGACAAAATAACAACACTCATTATATTAAAAAATCAGTAATGCTAAATTCATATAATAAAGGTGTCTAAATTATATTGATTTTATTCCCTAAATGGTCATTTTAAAATGACCTGGATAAGACATTTTATTTCTAAATACTTCATCTATCTGGAATATTATCCCCTGTTTCATTTTCTCTCATGTGGGTGGTTTAGAATTTCTTTTAACGTGTAATTATTCAATTGAAAAACTCCCAATCAAACTCTCTAAACTTCACCAACAAGTGCTTACGACATGGAGGCTGATTTATAAACACAACTTCTCCCCACAGTTTTCTTATTAATGCCAATATCCTGTATAGAAATAAGTCACTATTCTTTCACAATTGGTATAACAACGGACTAATATTAGTTAATCAATTATTTGATAATGAAGGAACATTATTTACATGTACAGAATTTATCACAAGATGCAAAATTCCTTTTACATTACAGGAGCTTTACGATACTGATGGGGGAAATACCTGCTGGTATACATATGCTGTACAAAAGCAGGGTATGTACATCAGCACTTCCTGTTTGTCCTCCTAAACCTGAACAGACCTCAGTCAGTTGTATCGGTTTGTCTGGATTTAAGCCTAATAATCACAAAATTAGATCTTAAAAGAAGATATGTCTATACCAGATGTTGTTTACTGGAACAATATCTTTAATCATGTGAACTGGACTCAGGTATGGTCATTACCTGAACATTTTTATTTCAAATAAGGCTAAAGAAATATCATTTAAATGACTTCATAGAGTTTATCCCACCAAAATATTTCTGTCAAACTGATATTGAGTCTGAATGCTGTTTTTGTGAAAACTTTAATGAAACTATTCCACAAACACAGCCTGGTCTTGCCAATATACTCCACTTTTTTGCTTTAATGTTGAAGCTTTTATTTCTCATTAAATTTGAGAATCATTTTCCTTCTCTTATAAACATGTGATTTTGGGTTATTGTGTTGAGGATCGCTCTTTTAAAGATGCTGGTTTCATTATAAACTTTATTTTATTATTATGTAAACTTCACATACATAAATCAAAGTTTACGAAAGCAAAAGCTCTCTTCATGATGCTAAAAAAGAGATTCAAACGAATATAAAAGGGATTTCTACGTCTAGAAATAGAAAAGCAATTAAAACAGTCAATATATGCTCATTATTTAACATCTGTGCATAAAAATGTGTGTATTTATGTATTTCCTGTAGTAAAAGAGCACTTCATAACTCTTGATAATAACTAAAATTGGACAAATGTGTGTAATATATTTGTATGTAATTTGATAATCATATACCCTCACCTCTGTTGATTTTGTTGTATAAGAAAACTACATGCTGGTTCTTGTTAATAATAAATAGTGTTGTGGTAACAGCAGTGTGTGTGTGTGAGCTGTTGAATACACAGCCAGTCTTGAACAGAAAGCTTGAGTCTTCTGCTCATCCAGTCAGTCATAACTCAACACTCAGTGTCTGAATCCTCCTTTATGGCTCGTTTCCACTGACTGGTACGGTACGGTACGGTTTGGTACGGGTCACCTTTATCAAGCTTGCGTTTCCACTAACAAGGGTACCCTTTTGGTGGGCGTGGTGTATGACAGAAAGTTTCAGTCGACGTCATTCTCGCTGGAGGAAATGTCTCCAATAAAGCTGTACGGGTCACTTACAAATCATTTGAAAAGCACTTCTCATAAAACAGATGCTTTACACACATAAATACTTGTGTAGAAATGTTTATTAACTTTTCAATGAACATGAGTTGATTATAACTGCAGATCGTAACGTCTGCAATTATATTAAATAAATAAATAAATAAATGAAGATGTATAAACACATACAGCCCCTTACAGTCTCCGATATGTTATCAATTACAGAAGAACTACACACAAGACATTTCGTCCGTATTTAGGTTCAAAAACAGCACAATATATAGCCTACAGTCAGCGAAAACCTCTCATTTGTGTCTATAATCTTCAGCAGCACATGTAGCCTCTGTTAGAGAACAATTCCATCATTCTGAGTTCATATTAGTCCAAAAGGTGATAATAACAATAATAATTAAATAAGGCAGTGTGTTCACGTCTGCTCAAAAATAATGTGCTCCTTTTTTTCCGGCTCCTCTCTTGTTTTTTTCCGCGCTTCACTCTCACGTTTGTCAGTGTCTGACAGGATCGGGTTTCAAAAGCACGTCAATAATCAAGCGCAGGTTATTATCATCAGCTCAAGAAGTTTGTTATTTCAGATATAATGTTAGACGGGCGCGAGCGCTAGCAAGAAAGCGAAACCGCTCGCGCCTCAGACTGCCTCGTAAAAAAACTTCACGGCACAGGGTAAATCTGCTCTACTCCATGGCTTTGTGGCTGTTTATCAAGACGACAAGGTTATTTTGAGCCCGGGTCGACCATGGCTCGTTATTATATGTATAAATAATTCCGCTGTAATCTCTCGCTGTGCGTGTATTTCAAACATGGCGGGTTTTTGTTTTCATTCTGGCTTGTTGCGTAAGCGAATGACGTATCTCTGTAAACCCATAGCGTTCAGCTGCGCGTCTAGCTCCGCCTTTTGGTACCCTTTCTCATGTTTGGTACCCTTTCGAAAGGGTGCCGAAAAAGTGGTACGGTACGGTTCGGTTCGGTACGCTTTTTGACAGTGGAAACGGCTGTAAAAGCGTACCAAACCAAACCAAACCGTACCGTACCACTCAGTGGAAACGGGCCATTAGTAGATCAGCTTTATCTGTCCTCGTCTGCTTTATCTCAGCGTTCAGCTTCACTCACTGCACACAATACAACACAAGTGAAGAGAAACATCAGCACAGTGCGTACACACACAGATCTCCATCACACACATATTTCAGTAAATGCTGAATCTGCAGTAATAATCAGCAGCAGCGTAATTCACAGCGTTCAGCACAAGACTCTGATGAGTTCATCTGTCTGACTGATGTTCTGCTGCATTTTCCAGTGTTTTATCACTAATAAAGAGCGGGACATTGAGCTGCTGTCGTGTGTCATTAAAGTTGAGTTTTCATCTGTGTTTTCTGCTAAAGGAAGTGCTGAGAAACATGAAGAAACCTGTAGATGAATGCACAACACTCACAAAACAGGTTTATTTGGAGGACTGCCTCCTTCTTCCACAGAATACCTGATCCTGAAGCAGTGAAACTGCACACTTATGAAGACACATCACTGATGGACACAAACCTACATTGTAAAAGCGCTATACAAAATAAAGGTGAAACAACATGTGCTTTATTTATAAACTAATTTCGAGAGGATCACGTGCTTATGATTGAACACAGCTGGTACCACATCAGCTCTGTATATTGCACCAATCAGACGAATTCTGACACACTATAAATTACCAGAGCTTTCTACTCCAGTCATCTCCGTCTTGAACACCGCTTCATCACAGCTAGCTGCTACAACCACCACAACAACTACTTTAGAACAACAATTACATCTCCAACAACAACATCAAAACCTTCTACTTCAAACTGCCTCACACAACGCATCCATCATGTCTTCAACCCAACCCAAACAAGATCACAGTCCAAAAGTCAATCACCGTCCACGAATTCCACCTAAACTCTCAAGACACCGGTGATCCAAGCCATTGCAATGAAGCCGAACTCTCACCGCTCTCCTAGCTGTCCCCCTGCGGTAACGTACATAGCATGCTTTGAAAAACAGACGCAAATATCTTTACATATGAAAAAGAATTAAAATATTAAGGATATATAAGCAAATAATAAGAGTATATATAGGATATAAATATAAAGGATTAAATATTACAAACATATTATTTTCTAGCCTAAATAAATATAAAAACCATACTTTCATGCCTTCATCTCACAGGGCTTTTTCAGTTTATTCATGACAATTTGCTTTTGTATAATGTTATCATTATTAGTCATATTATTTATTATAAGTATATTATATTTGTTTTATAAAAAACAAGTTTAGATTTGCCCACCTGTCAGGTTTTAGACCATATGGGGCACAGCATGTGTATTTGGATATTACTCAGTTGTTTGAGCACACTTCGTTATTATTGTTCATTTATTCATTTGCTGGAAATTAGAACTGAATTTAGAAATAGTTTTGCACTCTGCGCATGGATCATCAAAATAGAGCCCGAAGAGTTTCCTAGAGTTTATCTAATATTAAAGTCAGATTGTCATCTGTAATGTGTTTTATTCGTTAATAGAACAGAGAGACAATCACTGTGATGAAATAAAGTTTGCAGATCAGTTCCACACAGATGTTCTCCTCAGTTATAACCCAGATCCAGCAGTGGTTAATCTGATTGTCTGTCAGATCATGCTGTGGGTGACCAACAGTGGCACTGTGAGCTTTTAGAGCACAGGGGGATTCTGTGGTGTGTGTCTGCAACAGAATTACACTGACATTAAGGATTAATGACTCCAGAAACTACTGTACTGTACTAAACAAAGTAAGTCTTTCATTCTTGTTTGAATAAATGGGCTGCTTCTCAATATCTCTCCTTGTTTTCAGCTCCTCCTCAACCAAAAACACAAATGCACATGAATGTGAATATTACGCATAAAGTTAATTCAGGAGATGAAGCGAGGATGGACTAATAAGAGTTGAGCAGCAGCAGAGATCGCGTTAACCGAATATTTTCCGTCAATGACGGATTTTTTTCAGCAGTGACGGAAAAATCTGGGGGTGATCCGTCATTTTGACAGATTATGCTGAGGGCGATCTATTGTAATGTGTAGATAACTGTAATTCCCACTCCTGTCCAGCTGATGAAGATTGACCTTATTAATTAGCAATTGTTTTGTTTTGTCTCCTCTTTGTCACCGCTGCGTACAGTTGTTGCAAAAAATGTCACGGCAGCTGAGTGTGAGAAGTTTCTTTAAACGGCCAAATAGTGATATTATTATTAAGGGTGAAAAAAGAGGAAGTGACGCAGTGGACGATGAAGAACAAACTCCTCCTGACAGCGCGTTGAAGAGTTATGGACATCCGCGCCCCTGGTGCAGAAAGAGCGCGTGCTGCAGGATTTTTGCCCTGCGAAACGAGTGCTTGCAGGATCGGGAAATCCCACAATCAGAGAATCCTGCAAACTTCTGATCACTTCCTTAGGAGAAATGTTTCTTGACTACAAAATGCTGGCTGAAGTGGCGCTAGTAATTCCGGTCTCCAGTGTGGTAGCAGAACGCAGCTTCAGCCTCCAGAACAAAATTAAAACTGTCACGAGAAGTCGACTTTCCGAGGCAAAGACACAGAATTTAATGACAATTGCCTCTGCATCAGTCTACCTTGATGCGTTTGATTACGCACAGGCAAGCACCCAGTTCAGGTCGACGCGGACCAGGAGGAAGATATGAGTTAAGGCAAATAGTCCTACAGAACATCGTCTGAATTATATTTCAAGTTATGTTCTTATATTAGTCGGAATTATATTTTATAATATATCTTGTTGTTTATATCTGCTTGTGTTCAGGCACAAATGGCCGTGTTTTTATTCCCTCCACCGTCAGTGCAAAAAAACACATGAAACTTGAACGAATTTTGAGTTTTTGTTCATTTGTCAAATAAATAAATGAATAATTTAGCCTATATGCTCGTTGTGCAAGTTCATAATGAAAATATGAATGAAAAAAGCGATTAGACAATATGCTAATTAAATGACGGGCAATAATAGGTTATGACGGAATTTTTACAACCCTCTCCGTCAAAATGACAGACAATGAGAAAGTCTAACGCGACCTCTGAGCAGCAGGTAAGTGTGTTAGATCTAAACTCTCCAGGACTTGAGTTTGACACCCCTGGGGTAGATTATCCTGTGTGTGTTTTAGGAAATTCACCAATGCTCAAAAAGTACAATACAAAAGTACAGGACAGGACAACAGAGGAAGAGGTGCTGGTGTCAGCTTTACAGCATTCTGGAGTTCACCCTGGAGGCAGTAGTCATGTGATCACTGTTAATGCAGACCATAATCCTCTTGCTTTTCTGCACAGGATGAGGAGAGTTTAATCAGAATCTGATGATGATGAAGAACAGACCTTGAATATCCAGTAAGGGTTTTGAACATAACACATCTTTCGAGAGATTATTGTGCTCTAGAATAAACAGATAAAAATGTGAGTATTTGGTTTGAAACCTTGTGAGTGGGGGTGTTACATTGCATGGTTGTTTGTTATATATTGTTGAACGCTTATTAATCGTTGTTGTGCTACTTTTACTACACACTTACCATCATGAACAATATAAATAACAATATGAGTAAACAATAAAAATAACACAACTTAACTGGGGCTAAAATTCATTCATTGTAACTTTTGTTACTGAGATCATAACAAGTACAATATATACCACATTTGGAAAAGTGACCTGTTATATTACTTCAGTACAGAAGAAAACTTATATTACAGTGACTGCTTTACTTTTGTACTTGTGTGTCTGTGTTTGTCATCTGACTGGTTATTTCCTCATATCTTAAACAAGTTTGTTGTGTTTTCTTAGAAGTGAAAGAATTTTCAGATGTGTTGTTCAGCTCAACAGTTCAGCGGAGGAACAGAAAGATCTGCAGGCATTATTTGAGGTGAGAGTTTGCTCTTTCTGTGCTTTATATCATCTATGAGTGTCGTCTGATTATCCATCGATCATCTCTTTGTGTTTCTGAGACTTCACTGCTGAGCTGAAGATATTCTGATGATTTAAGTTCCTCATTTTAATGTCGAGTGTGTTTCTGGAAGAGGATCACAGAAAGCAAAAACCTTCTCATTCTGATACTGAAATCTGTGTCCACTGTGCTCTCGCTCAACACAGTGGACATTTCTTTAGTTATATCGTTTTAGTCGTTTGATATGCAGTGGCACACAGTCGAATAATTCACGAACAGATCAGCCACTTTTGACGCTCATAAACAATCATAAGGTCTTCGTGCAGCAGGAATAAGGAGGTTTGCTGAAGGTCCAGCTGTCGTGCAGTGAGGGGTTTGCGTCTTTAATAAAACTATGCATGTTTGCAGTCATTGAACAGTAAGAATGATTAATAAATCCATATGAAACAGTCTCTTAAAAGTCACGTCTCGCCTTCAGTTTGGCCTCAGGCTTGATTTGCACTCACACTACTAGCCCAAGTGAATCGTTCTCTGGCACACCTCTTACATCCGGGCCAGGGCTGGCCAACTGAACTGCACCTGAGCCCAATTCAGAGCACTCTCACTTCTCAAACGTACAGGGAAACAGGCCTGGGACGGTTCGGATAGCATAGTGTGAGTACACCCTTACAGAAGCTTATAAATGCAGAAAACTCAAACTGCAATAACAGTATTCATGAATGCATTTAGTTTGTTTTATGGGTGTAAATCAGTGGAAAAGAAGAGCTGAGTATCTTTATATGACAATAGTGATTTACAGTACAGTGGATTCACACAATCTTATTTGGAGATACATGAGCTGAAAACCCTGAAGAGTTTCAGCAGTCAGACATCAGTTCATTTGTTTGCCTGAAGTGTTTCTGCTTTAACTGATTCTGATGATAAACAACTTTCTGCTGTTAAACCTGTACTATCTGTCTGTTAATATCTGTTAATATTATTAAACCAGGGCGACACAGAGGCACAGTTCATAAACATAAATCTCATAAACAATCATAAAGTCCTCGTGCTGCAAAAATTAGGAGGTTTGCTGAAGGTGCGCAGCTTTCATGCCTAGTGAGAGGTTTGCGTCTTTAATAACCTATGACAGTTTGCAGTCATTGAACAGTAAGAATGATTAATAAATCCATATGAAACAGTCCCTTAAAAGTCATGTCTCGCTTTCAGTTTCGGGCTTAGGCGCGTTTTGCACTCACACACAAGCGTACCGTGCAAAAGCCCAAGTAAACCGCGCTCACTCACACTCACACCAATCCGGGAAACGGGCCTGGGCATGGTTCGGATAGCATAGTGTGAATAGATTCTAATAGTCTTATTAGTATAGAATTTAACAAAATCTTCAGTTGACAAGAAGGTGATGGGGAAGGATAAAGCAGTGAATTAAATGTCCTAAAGAGTTTACAGATGTCTGAAGTGCTGATGAGCTTGTAGCAGAAGGTAGATTTAGCAGGAAACTGAAGACTTTTTGGTCACAGTTTAATTTTGATGGTCTGTTACATTTCATGCAGGGGCGGACTGGGACAGCATGTTCACCTAGGAAAAGTTATTATAGCTCAAAAGGTGAATAGTGGGTGGGGTGGGTTTTTTTTAAGTGATCGGTAAGTAATTGAGGAGCGGCGGAGGGGGGAGTGACGGGCGATCGGTAAGTGAGACAGTCAATCGGTAAGTGAAGAGCCGACCACAAGTCCCTTTAATTATCTTTGCTGAAACTCAGTCGTCGTCTTCAGTGTCGGAGTTGAACAGCCTCAGAATCGTTTCGTCACATCTGTCTCCATCAGTCTCGATCTCCATGTCACTATCATCTTCTAGTGAAGTTAGCTCTGAAGGTGCACCGCTCTTCTTGCGTAGCAGTCCAGCCTTTCAGAACCCGTTGGTGATGGTGGATTCTTTCACAGCACTCTATACAGTTAAGATCCACTGACAGACATCAGAAAAGGATGTTTTTCGCATGCGGCCTGTTTTTGTGAAAGACTTCTCACAACTTGTCATCAAAGTCTGCCATTCAACCCGGAGCGCAGCTTTAAATGCCCGATTCACACTGATGTCAAGTGGCTGCAAATATTGTGTTGTTCCTCCAGGAATCACAGCTGGAATTGATTTTGTTTTCTTGATCACTGCTTTCACAGAATCTGTGACGTGGGCCCTCTTGCTATCCAAAACAAGCAGTGCTTTTTTTCCGGTGAAAAAATCATCCTGGGCACTTACCATAGCACTCCGTTAACCATTCTTTCATTAGGCCTTCCATTATTCACCCTTTGGTGTTAACTTTGACCACCATGCCTTTCTGGAGGTTTTTACGTCTCATAAATCTGAAACACTATGACGATCCAGCTTTGAAATCTTCAATATTAATTTTGCGGGCAATTGTTTTGGCTTTGGCTTTCAGTCGGATCTGTAGAGTGGATACACCTTGGCCACCTGCTCTCTGTGTGTTCACCCAGTCCTCCAGGACATTTTCAAGTTCAGGCCACCTGCTTTTATGTCCTCTGAAAGCTTTCCTCGACTTTTGGCATTGCATAAGCTCTTCCCTCTGCCACCTACAACATCAGACTATAGATTAATTGACTCTAAGCTTGCATGCAGCAGCAAGGTTTCCTTCCTGGATAGCAAGCTCCATGGCCTTCAACTTAAATATTGCATCATCTGAACTTGTCCGTGTGGTTTCCAGGATAAAGGGACGAGGATTTGAAAATAATTACCAGATAGTAATTTGTCGTGCGTGTTCTATCTGCTAAATAAGAAGTAGCATAATCTATTTTTCTTTGCATTGATTTTTTTGTCTTATTTTTGATTTTAATTCCGGTTAGAGTGTCCCTTGCGGTGGAAGAAAAATCCAAAGAATAGCCGCACCTTTGTATAAGCCGCAGAAAAAGTAAGAAAAAGTAGCGACTTATAGTCCAGAAAATACGGTAAGTTGACATGTACTTGCAAAGTTTCTTTTAGTCAGTTAAATGACTGTTGAAGGAGCAGTATCAACAGATATTAAGCAGACCGTCTACTAATACTCAAGTGGACCATCAAAATAATGCCAAATCTTCTGTATGCACGGAGTACCTGAATGACCTGAGTTTAGCAGATTCTGGAAAATATAATAGATCATCCTGGTATTTCATGACTTAAATCGGTACTCATGCTGCATTTGAATTGCACACTACCACCCAACTGGCACTACTGCCTTGGTAAACTTCAAAATGCTTTAAAGCTAACACCAGGGCTGGTGCTTCTTTCTCAGATATTGAGGTGAGCAAGTAGCAGTCTTCTGCCTCACATGACAAACATGTTAACAAAAGCAGTGTTTAACTAGAGGAAGTAAAACAGTTTAAACTGACAAATGAAAAGAAAATTAACATCAGAAACATTCACTGTAAGGGTCCATCTATCAGTCCAATGACGGACCAGTATGTTAGTTTTTCAGTTAATAGTTCATCGTTTACCATAAGTCGCTTAGAGTCAGTATGCTGGCCAGTTTCATCTGCTCACGGACACATCCTCGCCAGTTCTGGTTCTTAGATAGTTAAGCTAATTTCTTTTAAGTAATAATAGGCTGCCCCATGCTTGCTCATACTTAAAGAAAGTTTGATTTAGCTTAGCTAGAAGATATAACTGTAAGCTAATTTCCTTTAAGTAATAATAGGCTGCCCCATGCTTGCACATACTTAAAGAAAGTTTGATTTAGTTCCTAGATTATGTCATACTAAGTCAGTGATTGTCAGAAATCATCAGGTCTCTAATGGTGTGCCCATGCTCCATCCATTGAGCCTGAATGTATGACTAGTCCTGGTCGTAGGCTGCGGAAACATCAGCCTAAACAATCTACTAGATTTAAATGATTTCAGGAGATATTAGAGTTAAACAAAACTTTTACATTTATTTGTCAGGCAAAGATATTCACAGGCACAGACAAAAGAAATCACAGGGTTCCACATTTTATCAAATAAACTGATAGAGTCACTAATAGAGTGTTTCTTTTTTTCCAAATGCTAAAAAGACATTAGGTGTTTCTGCCAGAAACACCAGGAAAGATTTGCAGGAGCACATGGGGGTTTCCAATTTAGCAATATTTGTTTTTTGGCTAGCAATGAGGTGAAAGCAATAATATCAACATGGCACTTATTATATTAAGTGTCATTAGGAGGTAAACCGAAAATTGCTATTATTGGGCAGGGTTTCACAGGAATATTAAGAGTATTAGTAAAGTAAAATTAGTAAAGAGTATTAGTAAGGAGAATTAGTTTTTACACGAGCAGAGGGAGTTGAGTATAATAACTTAATCCAAGAGATGAATTTGGGTCCAAATACAAATTTCTGCAGAACTATAAATAAATAATCCCACTCAACCCAGTCAAAGGCTTTCTCTGCATCTAACGAGATAACCATTTCAGGCTTTGGTGATCAGGATGGAGTGAAGACTACATTCAAGAGCCTACACACATTAGATGATAGATGTCGGCCTAGTATAAAGCCAGTTTGATCCTCCGATATGATAGATGGGAGAGGGATTTCTTATCGTTTGGCTAAGACTTTAGCTAATAATGTAATATTGTAAGAGGCTAAATTATCATATGCATTTGTTTATATGACAAAACATGTCTTTTTGACTCAAGAAGGTCCATACTGACTCTAAAGGCAGATTCTGATAAGATCAGGGCCTGGTGTGTGGACTTTGGGGCTTTTACGATGTGGTCACATGTTGATTGGTCAGTTTGAATGTCTCAGCATTTAGTCACATGGTCAAGAAAGATACAAAATAGGTGGAAAACTCTGCTCTGTCTCTCTTTTTCCTGGCCTCTCTTATCTGTCTCTGCGCTTTCCTGCTCTGCTCCTCTCCTCCTCTGGAGTCTATATTCTCTGACTCTACTGCAATCAGGCTAACTTCTGGGCCTGTCTCTTTTTCCCTCCCCCTGTGTCTCTCCTTCTACCTCGGGTAACTTTAATTTTACATTTAAGCTGGGTACAATGGATATCATATGTTTTACCATTCCATATTTTATCAATTTATAGTCATTTTGTAATTAATTCAGTTGTAACCATACAGAATTATTGTCATTAAATCATCTCATTATCAATTATTTGTGAATTACTTTTGATTTAACATCAACATCAACTGTTCCATATTGCAAGACAATACAATCACATAATATCAGCGCTCTCCCACATTTATAGCTATTAATACTGCCCTTATTTCTGTTTTTGGTATAAGATTGCAGAAGAATGGTTTGACTAGATATGTACAGTCTTTTTCCCTTAATAGTGATAACTTTTTAGTCGCTCGACAGAACTAGAGTTCGAACCGCTGAGGTTAAAAACCATTCTTACAGCTAATAATTTAATATCATTATTAATTAGGCTGATTGGTCTATAGCTATTGAAAAATGTAGGGTCTTTATCTTTATTAATATTAGTGAAATCAAAGCTTGGTCTAATAACATTAGGGTTAGCTGACCAGAATTAAAAATAAAAAATCACCAGGAAAGCCGTCTGGGCCTGGAGCCTTATTGTTTTTCACAGTTAAGATGCAAGAGGCAATTTCCTGTGCGCTAAGAGGTTCATCTAGCTTGGTAACTGTAACTGAGCTAAATTTAGGAAATTCTAATTTAGAAAGAAAGTTATTAATAGTGGCGGCATCTAAACAGCTTTTTGGATTGTAAAGATTAGAATAAAAAGAAGCAAACTCTGAGTTAATTTTAACTGGGTTTGTAGTGAGGTTTTTAGAGGAGTCAAAGACCTGTGAGATTAAATGTGGAGAAGCCTGGTCCCTAAGTTGAGAAGCTAAAAGGCAACCCGTTCTCTCTCCGTGCTCATGGTAGGCTGCTTTTGTGTGTTTTAATAAGAATTCTGTCTTGTTGGTTGTTAATAGATCGAAGTTTGTTTTTAGTTTCAGGCGTTCTGTTTTAAGGACATGATTTGGTGAACTAGCGATAAATCTGTCTGTCTCTGAAATTTTGTCAATGAGTCTCGGTTATTTTAATCTCCTGGATTTGGACCAGTGCGAATTAAAAGAAATGATGATCCCACGTATAAATGCTTTGAATGTTTCCACCAATCAGAGTTGGTGATATTGAATCTGATTTGTTGGTTTCTAAAAAAATCAATATCTTAAGGAATGTGGTCACGAAATTCCTTGTTGGCCAGCAGCTCAGTGTTAAGCTTCCAAGTTGCAGCTTGGCTACGCAAATTTCAAGGAAAATAGATGTCTAAAATATGTGGAACATGGTCTGAAATTACTATTGCAGAGTATTTTGTTGATTTAACTAAAGGTAAAAAAATGATCTGTAAAAAAATAATCAATGCGTGAATAGACATGGCGGACATTCGAAAAGAAAGAAAATACTTTTGCGGTTGGATTGAGGAAGCGCCAAGTATCTACGCATCCTAACTGATCCATTAGGGAGGAAAATGCCCTAGACATTGATGTAGGAGCTGATGTTTTTGGTTGTGAACAATCTAGACTTGGGTTAATAGTGCAATTAAGGTCTCCACCTAGAATAAGGTGGTGAGTGTCTAAATTTGGGAGTAAATTGACAAAAGCTGGGTTGTCAAAATTGGGAGCATCAACACTGGCTAAAATGACAGGTGTTTGGTGCAGAGTGCCTGAGACGATAACACACCGCCCACCTGGATCAGAGAATAGATTGTCTGGGACAAATTTTATCCATTTTTTGTATTAAAATAGCGGTACCTCTAGATTTGCTTTTAAAATTTGAGTGGAATATCTGTGAATAAGTGTGAAAACACTTTGATCTTTTAATTTGACTGCCCAGGCCTCTCACATTCCAAGTCACGAATTTTACAGTATGATTAGGCAAATCCCCTTTATTAGCTTTAGGACTAGTCATTTATAATATATTGTTGCAGATAGCACAATATGTAGAAATACAGAAAGATGGACTCAAGATGGATGAAACAAAAGAGTGTATAAATATAAAAAAGAAACAAAATAAATAATAAGAAATAAAATCCAGAATTATATATATATATATATATATATATATATATATATATATATATATATATATATATATATATATATATATATATACACACATACACATATTTATATTGTGTATGTGTAATTATACAATTACAATATACAATTAAAATATACAATTCACCTTTATTTGTATAATGCTTTCACAATGTAGATTGTGTCAAGGCAGCTTCACATAGAAGATCATAGTAAATTGAAACAGTGTTAGTTAAATTTTCCGTTTAAGTTCAGTTCAGTTTAGCTCAGTTCAGTTCAATGTCCCCATTGAATGACGTCAGACCGAATCACCTCCGGTGCAAACAAGCGACTGGGTGGGCATCCGGCTGGGGGCGTTACCCCATCCAAGGCTGTGCGAACGTTGCTCTCAATCTCCCATGTCACAGCAGGAATACAAATCCTCTGAGGAACGATGGGCTCAAGAGATGTATTGCGCTCGGAAAAATAAAAAAGACAGGTTTTTGGAAACCGGTCGATAAGAGATGGTAGTCAAACCATCTGAAAAATAATGCCCACCGAGCCTGCCTGGAGCTAAGTTGTTTGGCAGATTTGATGTATTCAAGGTTCTTATGGTTGGTCCAAATGATAAAGGGAACCCCCGAACCCTCCAGCCAATGACACCACTTCTCCAAAGCAAGTTTGACAGCCAACAACTCCCTATTACCAATGTCGTAATTATATTCTGCGGAAGATAATCGGTGTGAAAAAAACACGCAAGGATGAATCCTGTCGTCCGAGGATGCATGGTGGGACAGGATAGCGCCCACCCCCACCTCTGACGCGTCAACCTCAACCACAAACTGCCAGGAGGGATCAGGAGTCACCAGAATGAGAGCTGAAACAAAGCAGCTCTTTAATTTTGTGAATGCTGCTTGTGCTGCACTCAACCACCTGAAGGGAGTTTTGGAGGAGATTAAGGACGTCAGAGGAGCGGCGAGCTGGCGGAAATTTCAAATAAAATGCAGGTAAAATTGGCAAAGCCCAGAAATCTCTGCAGGGCCTTACGAGACTCCGGAATTGGCCAATTCACCACAGCCTGAATCTTCTCTGGATCCATGCGCACCCCCTCGACCAACACGATGTGTCCTAGAAAGGGAACAGACTGTGCATGGAACACGCATTTTCCCTTGGCAAAAGCCCATTCTCTAGCAGCCTCTGAAGCACTCGCCTGACGTGCTGCACATGTTCCTGGAGAGAACGGGAAAAAATCTAAATGTCATCCAGGTAGACATAAATAAACTGATCTATCATGTCTCGCAACACGTCATTTACAAGTGCTTGGAAAACTGCAGGAGCATTAGAAAGACCGAAGGGAAGAACACAATATTCAAAATGCCCCCTGGGGGTATTAAACGCAGTTTTCCATTCATGGCCCTCCTTAATGCGAACCAAATGATATGCGTTGTGGAGATCTAATTTCGTGAAAAAAGATGCCCCCTGCAGACGCTCGAACACTGAAGACATCAGCGGCAAAGGATTCTTCACGGTGATGTTATTCAGCCCTCGATAATCTATGCAAGGTCGAGAAGACCCATCTTTCTTTTTCATGAAAAAGATCCCCGCCCCCGCCGGTGAAGAAGAAGGGCGAATGATCTTAGCCGCTAGAGAATCAGAAATGTATTTCTCCAAGGCCACCCTCTCAGGTATAGAAAGAGAGTATATCTTACCTTTAGGCGGAGACGTACCTGGCAATAAGTCTATAGCACAGTCATAGGTACAATGAGAGGAAGAGAAGCAGCTCGAGACTTACTGAACACTCTCTTCAGGTCGAGGTACTCACTGGGCACATGAAACACAGATCAAGACACAGCAGAAAGAGCAGACGAAAGACAAGACTCAAGACAGTTCTCACTCAACGAAAATATTTCATTTCATGAATATATATTATATTACACTATATATAATATATTACACTTTTTCAATATTCCTTTAGCACGCTCGTGCTCAGAGAAGGTGCACAGATATCTTCAGCTCCAGTGGTTTGTGTGTTGTCTTCAGGACATGCCCACAGTCAGGAGAATCTCATGAATATTCATGTCAGTGTCACTCTGTGGAGCCAGTAATATTTCAGGATATACCTGTAGATCGCACAGGTCAAAGTCAAAGAGCTCAGATTGTGTTCCTGCTGCACAAGAGCGTCTGTACTTCTGCATGTGAGTGTAATTCTTCTACCATTACGCTTATTTGTGGAGATGATTAAGGGATTTTAGATGTGTGAGTGTGATTTTAAATGTCTGATCCTGAAGATCAAATCCTCTTACACAGATTAAACACTGAGTCAAACACGGTCATTTAAACACTGTGTCTAAAAGCTTTATTTTTTAATCCCTTTAAAGTGTTTGTTCTCTTCTATATCAGACTGACTCAATAGTTTCCAATAATTCAGCATTAAACATAACTCTAAACATTCAGAGTCACGAAATCAAAAGTAAAGTTAAAGCAGACCTTTCAGCTGAACAGGAAGAAAAGCTGCTGAAAAACAAGTTTCTTAAAGAGGTGGTTCAGTGTGTTTTTTGAGGCTTGTTTGCGTTAATTTAATTTTATTATTAAAATGCTGGCATTTACTAAACAAATTACATTTAACCCTTCACTGTCAGCAGACGTTTTAACTAAATGTCTTAGTTAATATATACAATGTCACTCGACAAAGTATATATTATATATTAAATGTGAAATATATGAGGTGTCAGATGAGGGAACTGCATTCATTTGAAGAAGTGTGAATATACAGTGTGATGTTTTTAATCTCAGTATATTGTCATCTCCAGGTGATGGTCAGCGGCTGATTGTTTCCTGAAAGCTCTGCTAAAGTCTGCATTGGTGTTTTAGCTGCAGTATGGCAGA
>NC_079438.1:25006153-25122851 GCF_903798145.1 Danio aesculapii
TATCTGGTAATTCTGCAGCTCATAGATCCTGCTCCACTGACAGAAGCTGCCTTTTTATTTTCACATGATTATGAATGAATGAATGTGCACCAGTACAGAGTGGCTTTTACCACACAATATGACTCAGATCAGAGGAGTATTGCACACAAGAAGATTTAAGAAAGCCAGGATTTCAGAAAAAGTGCAGCTTGACCGGCTTTAGGAACCACCGATCAGTTTTCACTCATTTTGGGAATCACCGGTCAAGTAAACACTACAAAGAACATAAAAATGTGCCAAAACAGCTGCTTGAAAGCCACACACACACACACACACACACACACACACACACACGCACACACACACACACACACACACACACATTGTACAGTTCTTCAGCAGAAAGAACTAGAAGAGGAGTGAAGTATTAAAGTATCTGTATTCACAATAAATCTTCAAAAAAGGCCAGTGATGCTCCACATACTTGAGTTTGTCCAGTGTATAGTTTGGATCCTCCAGTTGTTCAGAGAGCAGCTTGACTCCTGAATCTCCTGGATGATTGTAGCTCAGATCCAGCTCTCTCAGGTGTGAGGGGTTTGAAGTCAGAGCTGAAGACAGAAAACCACAGCCTTCCTCTGTCATCATACAGCCAGACAATCTACAAACACAGCAATAGTCCACATCACACAGTTGGACAATCACACATCTCTTTGTGTTGTGAAGATGCTGACTGCTGTTTCTGCTCATGTCAACAGCAGTGATGAGCACACACACACATCCTGATTAGCTCTCCTTATTGATCAAGCCCTGAGATCTCAAATTGAGTTTTAATGAGGTTCGACTCCAAGCCAAGACAGAGTGCAAAGAGATTTGTTCTCAAGTTATAGACTAAATATGACTAAATTGAGAATTAAGAATTTGAAAAACTCATTTCTCCAATCTTCAACGTTTTACTTTTGTAAAGAATCCACTGAATAATTTAAGAAGGATAATAATCCAAAAGATCATTTTCAACAGAAAGTTGTGGACATTTAGAAAATGGAAGTTAAGTTACATGTGAGATTGCAGTTTAACACACTTCAGTAGAATCTGAACAGAATAGCAGACTTACCAATCCAGCTGAAGTGTTCATCTAAGTGTCAGCTATACACTGTAAAAAAAATATCGTAAAAAAAAAAGGTCAAATGGCTGGCAGCTACGGCTGCCAAACAAAAACCATAATATTACGGTAAAATTTCTTTCTTGAAATAAAGTGCAAAAAATAATAAATCTACAGATATTTTCATTAAAATGTTTACAAAAAAACACTGTTATTTTACAGACTTTTCCTAGATTATTACGATCAAATCCGTTCAACAAAGTTACACACTAAGAGTTTTACGGAGAAACACTGTTATTTCACAAACTTTTCCTAGATTTTTATGATCGAACACCATCAATAAAGTGACTGCACTAAAAGTTCAAGACAAAACAATGTTATTTAAAAGAATTTTCTCTCTCAACCCATTACAATTAAACACCTTTAATAAAATGCCAAGACATGCTTTGTCGTAATTTAACAGTTTTATTTTGGATCAAAAACATCTGGAAAAAACAAACGAGATACAACTGATGAAAATTCTCACAACTTTAAGATTACAGTTTTTGCATTTGATTGAATAGTAATTATGTAAAACATGTAGAGGTTTAAGTTATATGGAATAATTCAGTTACAAATCTTAAATGAAATGGAACTGTAATGTGAAGGGGATGCTGACAAAGCAGTGCAGATTCAAATGCAGGTTTATTACACAGAGATGGTCAGGCAAGCAACAGTCAACACAGGGGCAAACCGATGTATGCAGGGAATCCAGAGTCATGGTCAAATAACAGCCAAATGGTCAGTCCAAGCAGCAAACCACATAAACAATTACCAAACAAAGCACAGCAAAAGGAAAAACCCGCATCATAATGTTCACAGTAACAGCATAACAAGACTTAGCAATTGGTGCGTGCATCTGTGCTGCTTTTAAAGTCCATGTAATCAGTTCATAACGATCCTCCGACTGTGTGTGTGCAATCAGCGGAATCCGGAACAGGTGCATGTGAGCGGAATTTATCTATTTTATTTTTTGAACGGAATTGATTGTAATAATCTAGGAAAAGTCTGTAAAATAACAGTGTTTTTCTGTAAACATTTTAATGAAAATATCTGTAGACTTATTATTTTTTGTACTTTATTTCAAGAAAGAAATTTTACCATAATTTTATGGTTTTTGTTTGGCAGCCGTAGCTGCCAGTCATTTGACCCTTTTTTAAAGATTTTTATTTTTTTTACAGAGCAAATAATTACAAATTATTACTTTAATTTTACGTAATTTTAAATGTACTTCAAAAAAACTGGAAAAAACACTGTGTAAATAATACAGCAATTGTATTGTATAAAACAGGAAAATTGCTGTAATGTGTCTTTAATTATATAGTACATAAAATAACAGTCAAGCTGTTAATTTACAAATATTGTTTGTAATTTTTACGGACTTTTGAATATAATTTAAAATAACAGAAAAAATACTGTATAAATAATACTGTAATTTCCCTGTATAAAAAACAAAAACGTCAGTAATTTGTTTTTAATGATAAAGTACCTAAAATGAAAGTCAAACTGTTAATTTAGAAAGATTGTTTTTCATTTTACTAAGCTTTGAATTTAATTTGAAATGACAAAAAAAATACTGTAAAAAATTTAGAGATATTTTCTGTAAAATTAGGTTTTTTTTACAGTGTACAATATATATTTATATTTGTCACTGATTCTTCAGATATTGGACAAAACATGTCCAGCTATTGTAAAAGCTAAAAAATGAAAATATGTTCATTTTAAATACATTATTAATAGAATATTTAGCACAATTATTCCCTCTGATTTAATTTGACCATTTATTCTTGTGGTTCAGTCATTCACAAGCATTAAAATGAATATAAATGTTATTTAAATGATGGAGAATATATTGATAAGGAAATATCAGTTTACCTCTGCATACCACATCAGTGTCTTTATGAATATATGACATATATATATATATAGATATGTATTACCCATGTAATGATTTATGTTTTATTTTTGTAAAAATGAGTCAGAAACTATTATTAAATGACTGTTTCAGTTGTAATTACACCAAACTATTCTGGTTCCTCGTTATCTCATAATTATATTTTATTGTTCTGTACATTTATCATTATACCTGATTGTTTATGGATTGTGAAGTAAAATTCTTACACTATTTGGAAAACATCACATTCACAGAACACAATGTATGCTAACTGATCTTGAATCTGTGAACTCTTTTCCACCGATCTAAAGGTTTTAATGATTCCCTGATTTCAGTCATTTAAGATATTTAAGTTCTCTGTATTTAATTTGAAAATTCCCTTTTATAATGGTTTGTGTGTAACTATGTATTCCCTTATGCTATTTCCCTTTAAACATATAATAAAAGAACAAAGAAATAAATAAATAAAAGCTGCTAAGTTAGATTTTTTACTGATAATAATAAATCATTTCTCACAACCAAGACACGTCAACCCTGTCTTTCAGTTAGTAGTATAGTATTCCAATAGTATTAAACATCTGTATTGTAAATGAGTGATCATTGTATAATCAAAACATTTCATTAAAGCGGTCCTATTCTTGTCTTAGGACAATTTAGAAAAGCTTTTTGAATCATTTCAAATGTTGACTACTGTATATATACAATGCACAGCATTAATAAATACACTGCCTTAAAAAAATCTATCTATCTATCTATCTATCTATCTATCTATCTATCTATCTATATATATATACATATATATATTTCTAATAGCGAATATAGACAAACAGATATATTGATTAAAATAAGTTTGAAAACACCTTCAGAAATAGAAAGATAAAACATGTAAATTCAAATTATGTGTTGCAAACAATGAATAAATGACAAACTACACCATTTTAACTAAATGCAATACTGTTTCATGGTGTTCTTGATTTTTCATCTGTTTAAACATTATTCATTTGTGTTTGCTGTTTTTCTTCACTGTGATCTGAAGTTATTTTGTTCATTAGTTCCAGTTTTGCCTTTGGTACTGACTAATCTATTGTATATACACACTTATTGAATATTATTGAACAGCATCATATAGAAAATAATAATATAACAGAGAGATCTGTATGAGGTGTACTCATTTATATATAAATCTCTAATCTTATTTTATAGGTTCAACATTGCTGTAAATATTCTTCAGAGACCTCTCAGATTTCATCTCAAATACCTTCTCTAAATCTTCCTTCAACACACTCGTGCTCAGAGAAACTGCACAGATATCTTCAGCTCCAGTGGTTTGTGTTGTCTTCAGGACACACCCACAGTCAGGAGAATCTCATGCATATTCATGTCAGTGTCACTCTGTGAGCCAGTGATATTTCAGGAAATACCTGTAGATCACACATGTGTGTTTTAGTGAAGTGAAAGAGTCAAAGAGCTCAGATTGTGTTCCTGCTGCACAACAGCGTCTGTACTTCTGCATGTGAGTTTAATTCTTCTACATTACGCTTATTTGTGGAGATGATGAAGGGATTTTAGATGTGTGAGTGTGATTTAAATGTCTGATCCTGAAGATCAAATCCTCCAACACAGATTAAACACTGAGTCAAACACGGTCATTTAAACACTGTGTCTAAAAGCTTTATTTTTAATCCCTTTAAAGTGTTTGTTCTCTTCTATATCAGACTGACTCAATAGTTTCCAATAATTCAGCATTGAATATAACTCTAAACATTCAGAGTCACGGAATCAAAAGTAAAGTTAAACCAGATCTTCCAGTTGAACAGGAAGAAAAGCTGCTGAAAAACAACAAGCTGACGATCCTTAAACAAAACTGCATTTAACCCTTTCCTGTCAGAGTAACTCATTAACTAACCAAATAGCCTCTTTAATAGATAAGACATTTTAATACTAACTAAATCAACAGTTGACTAAACCTGAACTTATCTTGATAAACTCTATATAACATGCATTTATCTTAAATCAAATGTGAAATAGCTGAGGGTGTCAGATCAGGGGTTAAACCAACTGCATTCATGTAAAGGACTATATATATATATATATGATTGTTTCCCGAATGCTCTACTAATGTTTGCATTGGTGTTTTAGCTGCAGTATGGCAGAGGAGCGAGTAAAGGACTCTCTCTCAGAGAAACACAGGTATTGACTCTGTTTTTACACCATTATTTCAACACTTTCTCTGAAGAACAAAGACCAACAACAATGCACTTATTTGTGTTGCTATTGCCTGATCAAATGATGGACAAAGCTTCAGTTTAACTTCAGGAAATGTGTTTAGATCAGTCTAGATTAAAGACAGCTTGATCTGGTGTCATCTTTACCAGAGCTCAATATGTGTCATGTGTGCTGTTTAAAGTCCTGTACAACATCAGAGTTAAAGCTGACCACAGAACAGTTTCAGTGTTTATAGAGGAGGGAAAACGACCATAAATGTATAGTTCAGTGAAGGACATTATAAAGTATTTTTGTCTCTCAGACTCAGAGATTATATTAATATCTATAGATACACATTAATGTTTAGTGTTTTATATCTCCTCATCTGGTTTCTGTGGTCAGTTTTTACTCTACAGGTTCCATCACAAGGTTTTAGAGTCAAATGTGTTTTCAGTGAAGCTGAGATTGTGCAGAATGGGAAAGCAGCACATAACTCGTCTGTTTACCCATGATTCCTGTGTAGCAGACCTGATCAGACAGACCTTCAGTCAACTATTAGTGCTGAATTAAACTGAACAAACTCATATTTCTCTGTTAAACTCTTGTAAAGAAGACTGAAGTTTCTCCTGCAGTTTATTCCTCTGGTGTGTTTGTGTATTCAGTGTGAGATCAGGATCACGTGTGTCCAGCTCTGTGTCTCTGAAGAGTGACTGGTCAATACGTCCTCCACCAGACCTCAGTGAGAAAACACCATCATCTACCAAAAGGTATTGTGTGTTTTACATTATTGTAAATTACACAAAACTGTCAATCACTGTCATTCATAACACTTCTATTATTACCTATTAGGCACATTTGAAGGTAAAAATCAGCCAAAAAAATCTGCCATCAGCCAGCTCGAAATTACTCGCCAAGAGGACCGTTCGTGGTCACTCAACGAGTGTCGGAGCTCAATTTTGAAGTGGCGCAGACGCACAGGGGCGGGGCATGCCAAATTTACCATCTAAATTTATTAAAGCTGTATCTATTAAAGGATCCAGAGGCGGTGATGCTGGCGACTGTAGTTAAACCAGTGGTTCTCAAACTTTTTTAACCAAGTACCACCTGAGAAAAAAATCTGTCTCTCCAAGTACCACCATAATGACCGGTATTGAAATACAGTAGCATATGGCTAATTAAGCAGCTACAGTTGTGCACTGTTCAAAAATGAGGCAGATTATTGCCTATTATTAAAAATATGTATTATATATATATATATATATATATATATATATATATATATATATATATATATATATATATATATATATACATACATACACACACACACACACACACACACTTTCTGACAATAGCCATATGGCCATAGAGACACTTTTTGTCCATTTTTAAACAATGTTTTCAAGCTTTGAAAGGTTTAATTAAAATATATGATGAAAATATTTAAATTTAGTCTTTTATTTACATATTTTACACAATTCTTCTTATTTGCTCATTCTTTACAATATGGCAAATTTGTTTCTTAAATAGCTGTACATCACATGGAGATTTTATTTTACACTTGATCTTAAACTAAAATAATAGACAAGTACACTGTCAGTAATAAAATAATAAAACAAATGACTTGGTTTCACTTGAGGTATTTGAAATATGACAACACTACATTTATCAAAGCAGTGTTTTAAGAGTGACAACAGATTGCTTTGACCTGTAATGCCTGTACAATTTAATGATGCTTTAAGACAGATCAGGATACAGCTATTTTGTATAAATCACACAAATACCTCAACAGAAACATTTTCAGCATAATTCTTTTGTCGGAAAGAAATAAAGAAGTTCCTCCTTTAAAAGTAAGTTTCACTTCACGATACAGCCAAATAAGAAGTCTGTTAGCATTGTCATCTGTCATGCATTGATCTAATTCTAAATACTTGACAGTTTTTGACTAAATTTAGTTTATTAAGGAGCAAAGATAAATAATGTCTACTTTAATAGCGAAGAGATCGCGATATATACAGTCTGAGCACACACGCAATGATGATGAGAGGACTTGCAGTTCATTTGAAGTTTTGCGATTACCATACATGACTGCGCTCTTGTGTTCAAATAAAGCACTCGCGACATTTGCAGAAATGAGTAATTGCGCAATACCTGCATTCCCGCGCCGACATTCAGACTGTATTAGAAGAGTGACAGGTCAGAGGCGAGTCAACTTGCTGTCGGAGAGAAGAGAGATCTGTAGATCGTCAAAATGGCGGTAAGTATGTCCGTGGCTTAATTACTCTTGCTAATACCATAGACATCTCTATAGTGAAAACATCTGAAAAGCATTATTCCAATAAAACCTTTGTTTTTAGGTTGTTTTTTCTGTCTCAGCAACACATTAATGTCTTTGTCCCGCCCTTATGTTTCACGCAAAACTAGACAAGGTCGACTGTGATTGGCCACTTTTCACATCAGTCAAATCATCACTTCAGAAGCAATTCTTAAGCTTCGGAAACTGATTTTTAGCAGCTTATGACACAAAATAAAATAGACATTCTAAGCACAGCACTGTGCTCGTACGCTTCAGGGAACAGCCAATGCTGATCACATCCATGTTATCGTACATATCAAAGGATTAAAAGTGTTCATTATTTCTTTCATTATTACTTCGCGTATCACTAGGAGGAAGCCCACGCACCAGTAGTGGTACCCATACCACAGTTTGAGAACCACTGACTTAGATGGTAGTGGTGGCTCACTAACATCCGGTGACTCCAGCAGGAATTCGCGGATGTGTTCTCACCCCTGCCCAGTTGAACCAAATCTGATTCAGCACCCTATCGAGACCGAACCAGGTGTTGTAGTTAAAACACATCTGTACCGTTGTTGCCTGAACACACACAAAAAAAGTGGTTCAGGAAGAATTGAAGATGCTGGATATGAGGGTAGTAGAAGAATCCCACAGAGACTGGCCAAGACTGATTGACAGACAGCTCCGTATGGTTCTGTGTGGATTTTTGTAAAGTAAAATGCTGTGTCTAAATTTGATGCGTATCCAATGCTGCACTTTGCTGCTCACTTTCATCAACATTGGATTTGATAAAAGAATACTGGCAAGTTCCCCTTACGCCTCTATCCCAAGGAATAAATGCTTTTTACTAAACCCTTCGAAATACAGTTCGTTATGCTTCCATTCGGGTTCTTTGGAGCACCGGCTACGTTTCAGTGTTTAATGGACAAAATCCTTGTCTGACACTCTGCATTTGCTGCTGCCTACCTTGATGGCATCATCATTTTTAGTAATCATTTACAGCGACATTTGCAGCATCTGAGGGCGGTCCTGACAACGCTAAGACACTCTGGGCTCACGGCCAACCTGAAGAAGTGTGCAATTGGGCAAGTGTAGGTCAGGTATCTGGGCTTCCACTTGGGACACAGGGAGGTGCGGCCCCGAATTGACAAAACTGCAGCAGTTGCAACCCTTTCCAAGACCTAAGACCAAAAATTGACGTGAGACAGGGGCTGGTTCATGGGCGTTTCATCCCTAATTATTCGGCCCTCCTCAGCATGTTGACTGATCTCACTAAAAAAGGAGAGCCAGATGCCGTCCAATTGTCAAAGCAGTGCCAACAGGTGTGTGTGCTGCTTGAGCTGAAAAAAAAGAAAAAGAAATAAAATATGTTTGCACTTACCTGCACTGCCGACCCTGCTTTCTTCTTTCAACATATGCCAAACCTACATATCCCAAATTTCTCACAAAAGTTACGTGAGATCTACTTCCTTCATGTCTGTCACTGTGCTGTTTATCTGATGCAGCTGAGGTGGAGACTGAGGCACAATCTGACAGGCACGTGGGAATGGTGAGCAGGGAGAACTAACTCATTTGCATTAAAGGCAAGGCCACACATATAGCTACAGTGTGTTCAGAGCTGAGAATTCTAATATTCTGAAATGTATAATAAATAAACTGACGATACAGAGGTGAGTGTCTTGGGCAAGCACTCCATAAGTAGCTAGCCGAACCTCCGCTTTGGGACAGGGGTGGTAAACAGATTGAACATCAAATCAAGGGTATCCACAACCAGCGAAAACTCAGGAGGCAAGTGACAAGCAACACAACAGGACTAGACAGCAGAGGAGGCAAGAAAATTAAAAGTGCAGGCAAAAAACAAACTAGAACAAAAATAAGAAATATTTAGGAGGGGGGGACTAGAACTCGGGAAATAAAATGAAACAAAAGGAACTAAACAAAACTACTAAAAATTAAAACAAAATGGTGAAAGGAATAAGCTTAAAATAAAACAGAAAGCGAAACACAACAACCGGAACAAAAAATAAAGAACAAAAGACTAGGTCCAGACTGGGACGGAGGATTACAAAAAAATGTCAAAATGAAAACTTGTAATTAGTCTTGAACTACAAACAGAATGAAAAATGAAAATGACAGCAACCTTGCTGAAAGAAGAATGTAGGAACTCAGCCATATTCTAAGCTGAGTTAAAACCAGCAGTCATGAAAGCCTCCTTCTTAATTAAGTCTCCTTCCGTCTCCTTCTTAATTAAGTATCGCCCAGAGCTTAATTCCAATACACATTCTCCTTCCAACTTTATAAAACAAAGGACGTGTTGTAAGCATCAGTTAATAATTGATGGCCCATCGGGAAAATCCAGCCATTTGTTCCTCACATGACTATGTTAATTAACTTGCACCCAAAAGAAGAAAGACACATGTGTGTCTCTTCGAGCGCGTGATCTTCCCCCTTCCCTCGTGCTGTAAAGGAGATAACGCTCATATTGTTTTGGTACAAAAAGCCAGCACAATTTTTGGACATTTCACGTTTAAAAGTGTGTTTGCTCTAATGTTTTGTTGCTAATAGTTGTGTATGTTTTACTACGTATGTAAGCAAGTATGTTCACTATGGGGTGCATGTAAATGAAACGTCGTAGCATGTGTAACGCATGTAATTAACTGTATTTGATAAAGGCTGTGATGTTTGATGTCAAAATAAAGCTATAAGGCTTAAGAGAACATTGCTTTAAATGATAAAACTGTATCTGCAAATAATAGTCAATTACAGAGCTTTATTGAGTTTTGATAACAGTAATGTGAAGTTTTATGTCACGGGCCTTCCCCTCCCTGTCGGAGACAACAAGGGAAAAGAGGGAGGGTAGACTCGCGAAGTAGCTGTGCCATTGGACAGTCACAGAGTGGGCTGGTCTAAATTCCGGCCACTATAAAACTTCGAAGAGGTAAAAGTCTCTTGTCTGTCTTTGTGTCTTTCGATGGCTTCACGAGGGGTTTCTACGCACAAACTTTGCGTTGCACGCTTCCCGTCTTTACAACACGCCTGCCGGACATCGCTCTTGGAAGAACTACCCGTGTAAAGCCTGCGTCTGTCCGCCGTTACATCACTAAGGCAACGAGACCCGTTCACAGAAGCTCCAGCTGCTTCTGTGTACGTTCCGACTCGCATGAACTCAGTCTGACCCTGTTCTGCTCGTATAACCGCTTTCCCGTGAACACTCGAACGCAGCCCCATCCAGCAGTAGGGTCAGTCATTCGACTTCTCTGAACTCTTACTTCCTAAGTCTCAGAATTCTGCCGGAGCAGTCACTGGAAGAATTCCCATTCGACAAATTTCCCACGTGCTGACGTCAAACTCTCCGTCACCGGGACAGGGAGTCCCACGCTCCAGAAGACGAAGGAAAACCCTCTCCAACAAAGGACATCCCCGCCACGTCAACGCGCTGCAACCAAACGGCTTCGCCGGAGTTTCCCTCAACCAGCTGACGAGTGTGACTGGTCAACAAAACGCAAGTAACACAAACAACGTTCAATCCTTGCTGAGGCTGGTGTTAAATTTAAGTAATAAACCTTAGTCAGATTATCTGCTTGGTGGTTTTCTCAGGTTGCAATGCTAAGAACTTAGCAAGTGCGAGACGTTTGGGACTCTTTGTTGTTCATCCTCAGTCATTCACCCATTCCAGAACTGTGTGTGTGTGTGTGTGTGTGTATCTGTACGTTGTCCTGTAGAGTAGTGTACTGTGTGTTTAGCTTAATAAACTTGTGTTTCATTTTAAGATCCTTGTCGGAGTTGTATGTGTTTCTAAGTTACTGCCTCAGCTATATGGTCTTGCTACCTTGCTGGTATAAATACTGAAATCCTGTTTTATATTATTATTGTTGGCCACGTAATAATATAACATAGATTTACTAAAGCTAAAATCACGCTGCTTACTTCTATTAGGGTGGACCAATAGATGACGTAAGTGTACGTGTTAACCTGTTTCTGACTGTGAATCAGTCATTTTAATCTTCTGATTCGAATCCCCGAGAATTAATTTGAATTAATTAGAATTTATGAGCTAATTCTTAGAGTACCGGACATATTAGATGGTCCAGGTACTACAAGAAAAACAAATAAACAGAATCCAAAGGATAAATGAATTCGAGATAAAGATTTCGAGTACTAGACTAAGGCTAGACAAAAGAAACAAAAACAGACTATATAAAAAACCTCTATCAAGCACTAAACAAGATTAGCGACAAGCACACAAAAGATAGTATGATAAACCGGCAAGGACAAGTGGAAAATGAACTCATTATGAAGGGAGTAGAGAGCACGAGGAACAGGTGAACATAATTAGACAAACAAGGACTAAACAAGGGGGCGAGGCATAGGAAAACAAGGAGGCGGGACAAGGGGAGCACATGGCTAACACAACAAAAGAGACAACCATGTGCTTATACACAAAACAAACAAAGAGACATTAAACACAGACAGGAGTGACAGGACGGTAAGGGCTGGATCCTGACAGGTATATAAATCTTCTGACTTGGAATTGTTTGGAATGTATCCATCAATAATCCTGATAAGGATAGATATCTGACCATAAAACATTTCTTTACTGTTTGCGACTTTAAAACTTTAAATAATGCATCTGAAAAAAACTCTGGTAGTAATATGTCCTCTTTGTAATGGTGAGTTTGTAATAAAGAGACAGAAGATCCATCTGCTGAATCTAATAAATAAAAATACAAATGTCAAGGTGAAGATCAGAGCGAAAACAAAATAATACAAGTAACAAGGTGGAAGACAAACGGCAAAATTATAATTCACAGAGCAGAGAGACAGAGATGCAAACACAACGGACCACATTTATAAATCCAACACTGAAACAAGTGCAGATCTGGACACAGAAATCAACTTATGACTAGGTTCATGTGTGATTTATGAAACCTTCACAAGCAGACAGACCCATCTTTCCAGGATCTTTAAATGTTTATAAATGTGGCAACTGAAAACGGTCATGATTTGAACATAAAGCCCTTAAATATTTATGTCTTAGACGCCTCGCTCCTAGAGTTTATGACATAGATAAACATAACCTGGACAAAAAGAGGAACTTCTCACAGAGAGAGAGAGAGAGAGAGAGCACAGATCAGTAATGTGAAAGTGAAAGTAATGAAAGCATAAGCTTCAGCTTTGACGTTCAGACAATCCAACAGTGGCGGTAATGTGAAAATAATGAGCACATAACCTTCTTAAAAATCATAAAGCAGTCTTACCACTGACATTTGGCCACCTTGTGATTTTTCCAGTACATAAAACTTGGTATATTAAACTTATCACATGTTTCCATGTTTAGTAATAGCCTATAACTATAATTCTACTAAATAAGACACTCACAAATGGATGCAATTTATTAGCACTCACTGCTGGTAAAAGAAAAACATAGACATTTTTACTTTTTTCTTTCTTTCATTTTCTTTTTTTGACACACATATTATTATTTTTTTGCCATCAAGTGTCAGTCAATCTTCAAAAACCACCTTTTTACAAATTCATAACACTATTATTATTACCTAGTGGGCATTTTAGAAGGTTTTTAATGTTTAAAGTGTGTTAGCCTAATGCAAATGATCTTACACCAAAACCCCACGTTAGCCAACATTTATTGGACCATTTTCAGATCTATTTAATAGCCTAATATTATTGTAAAGAGAAATCACACCAACATTTCAGTGGTCTCATTTATAAACATGGTGTATGGGCAAAAGAGAGTGAGAGTGAAAAAGAGTGCAAAGAGAGTGGTGGGCTGGGATTCACATATTCAGAAGAGTATAATAAATGATCTGATTGTGATCTGAAACTTTACACATTAAAGATTTATCTTACACCTTGAACAACACCTTGAGGTTGTGACGCTCCTTTTTCTCTGGTGTGTTTGTGTCTTCAGTGTGAGATCAGGATCACGTGTGTCCAGCTCTGTGTCTCTAAAAAGTAACGGCTTTCTTGGATGTCCCCTTGTTACATCCTTTTTTGAGCCATGGGGCATAACCATGAGGTCTACTTATTGATTCTTTGTGTTGTTGTTGTTCCTGCAGTGTGGATAGAGATGATCAGACTGGAGACCTGCAGCAGGATTCACTCCAACCAGAACATGATGAACTTCAGAGAGTCAAAGAGCAGCACAAAACCAGCATGAAGAACAAATATGAGAGATTATTTGACGGAATCAACCATCGAGAGACTCAAACCCTCCTGAACAGGATCTACACACAGCTCTACGTCATAGAAGGAGAGAGCGAAGGAGTGAATGAAGAACATGAGGTTTTACAGATGGAGAAATCAGCCAGAACAAAACCCTTACAACACACTCCAGTCTACTGCAATGACATCTTTAAAGCCTCAGCTGGAGCAGGACATGAGGAGAAGATCAAGAAGGAGAAAGCCCAGATCAAGACTGTTCTCACTAAAGGCATCGCTGGAATTGGGAAAACCGTCTCTGTGCAGAAGTTCATTCTGGACTGGGCCGAGGGAAAAGACAATCAGGATGTAGATTTCATGTTTGTGCTTCCATTTCGAGAGCTGAACTTGATCAGAGATCATCAGTACAGTCTTCACAGACTTCTGCTGGACTTTCATCCTGAACTTAAAGATCTGGAGCCTGAGATTTATGAGCAGTGTAGAGTTGTGTTCATCTTTGATGGTCTGGATGAAAGCAGAATCACACTGAACTTTTCAGATGAGGAGAAAGTTTGTGCTGTGACTGAATCTTCATCAGATGAGGAGAAAGTTTGTGTTGTGACTGAATCTTCATCAGTAGCTGTGTTGATGTGGAGCCTCCTGAAAGGAGATCTGCTTCCCTCTGCTCTCATCTGGATCACCTCCAGACCAGCAGCAGCCCATCAGATCCCCTCCAGATACATCAACCGTCTAACAGAAATTCAGGGATTCACTGAGCCTCAGAAGGAGGAATATTTCAGGAAGAGAATCAGCGACGAGCATCAAGCCAGCAGAATCATCTCCCACATCAGAAGAGCAAGAAGCCTCCAGATCATGTGCCACATACCTGTCTTCTGCTGGATCTCCTCCACTGTGCTTCAGAAGCTCCTGGAAGAAGATCTGAGAGCAGAAATCCCGCAAACTCTGACTGAGATGTACATCCACTTCCTGCTGATTCAGATCAACATGAGGAAGCAGAAGTATGAAGAGAGAGATCCAGAGAAACTCCTGCAGTCCAGCAGAGGAGTGATCCTCAACTTGCTGAAGTGGCTTTCAGACAGCTGATGAAGGGCAATGTGATGTTCTATGAGGAGGACCTGATTGAGAGCGGCATAGACGTCACTGACGCCTCAGTGTATTCTGGGATCTGCACTGAGATCTTCAAGGAGGAATCTGTGATTCATCAGAAGAAAGTCTACAAGCTTCATCCATCTCAGCTTTCAGGAGTTTCTGGCTGCTTTCTTTGTGTTTTACTGCCATTTAACAAAGAAGAGAGAACCACTGGAGTTGATTATGAGAGAGAATATTCATATAATCAATATCTACAGGCCAGCTCTGAGAAGTCTCTGTATGATCTGCTCAGATCAGCAGTAGATAAAGCTGTCAGGAGTAGTAATGGTCATCTGGATCTGTACCTGCGGTTCCTGCTGGGCATCTCACTGGACTCCAATCAGAGACTCTTCCAGGATCTGCTGACACACACAGAGGAGAGCTCAGAGAGCATCAGGAGAATCACACAGGACATTAAAGACAAGATCAAGAGAGATCACCGACTCTCAGCTGAAAGATCCATCAATCTGTTCCTCTGTCTTCTGGAGGTGAAAGATCAGGACTCTGGCCAGAGAGATTCAGGAGTTTGTGAAATCAGACAAACACTCAGAGGAGGAACTCTCTCCTGCTCACTGCTCAACAATCTCCTACATGATTGAGATGTCAGAGGAGCCGCTGGATGAGTTTGACTCTAATAAATTCAACACATCAGATGAGGGAAGACGGAGACTGATTCCAGCTGTGAGAAACTGCAGAAGAGCTCTGTGAGTATTCATTCATTGATCACAGAAGACACACATCAGTCTGCACTGAAGACTTAGATCAGTTTAGTGAATCACTGCCCTGCTTTAACAGAGAATCTTTAGCTGGCCATATCGTCCCCCTGTGAGATCGCTGATACACCATATTACTGCATGGGGACGCGGCAGTGTTCTGTTTCCTTATTTGCTCATTCATTTCATCATTTCTAAACGTATTTAACAAACTTTTCTTGACTTTTAACTCACACAAACAACATTTGTACTTATTAAATAATCTACTTCATTTGCTTTACATTTTATCCTGGAAAATAACTAAAATCCCTGTAAATCCCTGTGCTGCTCCAGCTAAATAGGACATTTGTATTTGCTCAAATCTAACACAGTGTTGCTCTTGGATTATTGTGTTAGTTTTCTGATCAAAGAAATAGTGTAGTTTTAGACACAGTATTGCCGTCTCGCTGCAGACATGCCTCTAATATTACATTTACTGTAGGCCTAAACACTAAACTTTACACTGAGCTCAGTAAAATGCTCTTTGATTAGTTATTACTTTAGTTTAATGTAGTTTAAAACAATAAATAAATAAAAAGAAGATATGTTTAAATGAAATAAATAGACTTGTTCTGAGGCATGAGGGTTATATGAGGGCCCAATGTTCACTGGTGGGGGTTACAGCCCAACACCATGGTACAAAACCATGTGGTAGCCTGACTGCCATTAAGTACTGAGATGATATCCTCAAACCCCTTGTGGGACAATATACGATGTGGTTGGGGCTGGGTTCCTCCTAATGCTAATGCTGGACCTCATGTGTCTGGAGTGTGTCAGCAAAGCCTGCAATTCACTGTAGTTTTGAGTGTGACTCCAAATCCAGACCTCCATGGGTTAATATATTTGATTTCCAGTGATCATTTCTGTGTGATTTTGTTGTCAGCACATTCAACTGTGTAAAGAACAAAGTATTTAATAAGAATATTTCATTAATTCAGATCTAGTTATTTTAGTGTTCCCTTTATTTTTTGAGCAGTATATATATATATAAAGTTTATTTTCAGTGTTACTTTTATCAGTGTAGACTGGATTCATGAACACTCAACAGTGCTCATTTCTTACTGCTGATTTTGTTGCTCTTTGTCCTCAGGCTACAGAGCTGTAATCTCACTGTTCAGTGCTGTGAGAGTTTGTCTTCAGCTCTACAATCCTCAAACTGTGTCCTGAGAGAGCTGGAGCTGAGTAACAATGACCTACAGGATTCAGGAGTGAAGCTTCTCTCTGATGGACTGAAGAGTCAACACTGTAAACTGGAGACACTGAGGTAAATGATTCTCCACTCAACAGCGACTACAACAAGATGGTTTCATATTGGGTTACCAACTGTGGAGCCTCTTTCAGTGGATTAGCAGAAGAAGAAACAAAACATTTACAGGGATGTGATTTCAATCGTAACTATAATAATGTATGTTTATCTGTAAATATATTTAAAAACATTAGTTAGTATATTACAAAATGTTGCACTTTCAGAGCTTCTCTTTTTCCAATATACCCAAATATGATTAAGAGTTAAAGGAATCCCTTTATTTTAAAGATCATCTGAATTCAATTATTTATCCATATTTTATTTTTGTGTCATGAATATTGAGGTGTTTCTCACCTGACAGAATAAAAGTCCCCTGATGGTCCATCAGTGTGAATGTGACTGTCAGGCTGGTGAAAGAGACATTAAGAGAGTGGGTTTGTGTTTGTTTGAGTTTATTTACATCATCGTCCACAATATAATATACAAATGAATATCGGGTCCTTTTCTATTGCTCTTTATACAATAAAGTTTGATCTACAAGCTGAAGTTTGTGACTGTCAGGGCTGTAGTACTCGAGTCCGGACTCAAGACGTTTCTTTCTATAGTCTAGGACTCGCTAATATTCAGACATGAACTTGGTCCAGCAATAGCCATTGGTTGAGTGTGTTTGTCTGGAAACATCACTGTTAAATCCACTGTGAGCCTAGAATGGGCATTGACACTCTCGTGTTATACACTTGTCTGCGGCTGCGTCATATTGCTCCTCCTCCATATGAGTGCCCTGTTTAAGTGCGCATCAGTCACTGTCACTCAGACACATGTGGAACACCGCTCTATTTCTTAATACTCCTGGCTGCTAAAGCTAAACTAATGGAGGTGATGTTTAGCTGAGAGCTAGCTGACGTTAACTGCTAGCATGTTCCATCCTAAACATAAGAGTTAGCATTTGCATTGATTAGAAAGCAGTGAAAGTAATATAATATAATGTATGTCTGATATCTGCAAATTTAGGGAGTATCGACACCTGATTAGGGCTGGGCCATGTGTGTTTGATTAGATAAGGTTAGATTAGATTAGATAATCCACATTATTGGGGAGAGATCATATACTGAAGTTATCAAGATATTATTAAAGGCGATTATTAATAAATATTGTCTGACATCACCCAGCCCTACACCTGATTAGACATTTCAGACCTCTGTAACATTTGAGTAAATGTCTTACAGTCATACAACCAGCTGTAATCATGCATCTAGCTGTCGATCATCTACAAAACACACTTATAATCTTTTAAAATCAACTCAAATCACATTAAGAGGATACATTATTGATGTGCGCAAAATACTGCAAAATTAACAGCTCAAAAGAGTGTAAAGAAGAGTAAAGAGTGTAAAGAAAACGATCACTTATTTACATTGATGATTTTAGCACACATCAACACTCTAAAAGGTGTGTGTTATCTCTGACACTAGATGAACACTGCTCAGCTGGATTTATCTTGGGGCTTGATCAATAAGGAGAGCTAATCAGGATGTGTGTGTGTGTGTGTGTGTGTGTGTGTGGTGTGTGTGTGTGTGTGTGTGTGTGTGTGTGTGTGCGTGTGCGTGTGTGTGGTGTGTGTGTGTGTGTGTGTGTGTGTGTGTGTGTTCATCACTGCTGTTGACATGAGCAGAAACAGCAGTCAGCATCTTCACAACACAAAGAGATGTGTGATTGTCCAACTGTGTGATGTGGACTATTGCTGTGTTTGTAGATTGTCTGGCTGTATGGTGACAGAGGAAGGCTGTGGTTTTCTGTCTTCAGCTCTGACTTTAAACCCCTCACACCTGAGAGAGCTGGATCTGAGCTACAATCATCCAGGAGATTCAGGAGTCAAGCTGCTCTCTGAACAACTGGAGGATCCAAACTACACACTGGACAAACTCAAGTATGTGGAGCATCACTGGCCTTGTGCTTTTCCACTGAATGGCTTTAAAAAGACACTAGAAAGCTCTTTTCTGATCTTCAGTTTTCTGTGAGGGTTATGGGGTGAGGACAGACAGTAGATACAGCTTGTAGAGTATTCCAGTCATGTCTATGAAGAGCAAATCATTGAGTGTGAAATGAATCTCCTCTGTAAATGTTGGAGTGTATTGGCTCAGTTGTGACATTAAGCGGGACACACTGTACAGTTTCAGCATTTGAGCTGAGCAGAGAAACTTCTTCCTCCATTTGTGCTGAAGAATCCTCCAATATCAGGTCAGGAATAGGGTTGGGGATTGAAGATGGATTCAGATTCTGGAATCAGACTCTTGGATTAATGTTCAGACTCTTGTTCTAAAATCAACATCTGGATTCCTCTTCTCTGTGCACACATGTGTATTTTTCACTTGCTAATCTGTCAGGAACTTGGGCGCTGGCGAGCAGCTTTAATAATCTGAACATAGTTTAGAGATGGACTGCAACATGTGCTCAAAGGCTGCATGTGCTGAAGAACGATGGCAAAGCTAAGTGTGATCACTGTAATAAATGATTGTTGCAGCAGGGTGTCTCCATCAACATGAGCAGTATCTGCGCTCGCTTCACCAACAGCAGAGGAAAAGAACGCACTGTGTTAGATTCATTGTGCATCCCGGCTGGAACCAACAAGTGTTGTGTGTTTTAGCTGAAGAGTTTGGAGCGTGTAGCTGAGCAGCTCAGTGCTAGCTTTAGCTTATTAGCTGAGGGGGAAACTAAACAGCTCATTCTCTCCATCTGTGTGTGTTTACAGTCTGGATCATGGAGGAGACTCGAGGATTACAGCAGGACTGCACAAATGTAGGACTACACACACACACACACAAGCACATGCACACACACACACACACACACACACGAGGATTACAGCAGGACCACGCAAATGTAGGACTACACACACACACACACACACACACACACACACCATGCACGCACATGCACACACACACACACACACCACACAAGGATTACAGCAGGACCACGCAAAAGAGGGACTACACACACACACACACCAAGCACGCACATGCACACACACACGCACACACACACACACACACACACACACACACACACACAGCTGTGGTTATAAATGTGTGTGTTCTTGTGTTCAGATGTCTGTTTCCTCACACTGGATCCAAACACAGCACACACTCGTCTCATTCTGTCTGAGGAGAACAGAGAGGTGAAGAGTGTGTGGGAGAATCAACCGTATCCTGATCATCCAGACAGATTTGATGGTGTGTATCAGGTGTTGTGCAGAGAGAGTGTGTGTGGACGCTGTTACTGGGAGACTGACTGGAGTGGAGATCGTGGTGTGTGGATAACAGTGTCATATAAGAGCATCAGGAGGAAGGGACGAGGTGATGAGTGTGTGTTTGGACGTAATGCTCAGTCCTGGAGTTTGTTCTGCTCTTCCTCTAGTTTCTCATTCATACACAATAACACACACACTGATCTCCCAGTGAAGCGGCTCAGCAGGAGAATAGGAGTGTTTGTGGATCACAGTGCAGGAACTCTGATCTTCTACAACATCTATAGAGACACAATGAGCCTCATCCACTCAGTCCAGACCACATTCACTGAGCCGCTCTGGCCTGGGTTTTATGTTGGTCCTGGATCATCAGTGAAACTGAGCTGAAGACTGACGAGAAATTTACCCAGAATCCTCTGCAGGAGCAGTCAGCAGCTGTGTGTGTGTGTGTGAGTGAGTGTGCACATGTGGTCACTAGTGTGTGTGTGTGTGTGTGAGAGTGTGCACATGTGGTCACTAGTGTGTGTGTGTGTGTGTGTGCGCATGCATGCATGTTCACTGCTGTGTGTGTGTGTGTGTGAGAGTGTGCACTTATGGTCACGTGTGTGTGTGTGTGTGTTTGTGTTTGCATGCATGCATGTTTACTGCTGTGTGTGTGAGTGTGCACATGTGGTCACTAGTATGCGTGTGTGTGTTTGTTTGTGTGAGTGTGTGGCATGTGCCGGTATCACATTTTCATGCTGCGATTAATTGATTGAGCTTTTATCACGGTATACGGTATTATCACGATATTGTAATTTTACTAGAGAAACAGGTAAAAAAACACAAAAAACTTCAGTTTCGTCAACTTAGTAACTTTAATAACTTTTAATTAACTAAAAGTACTTCAAACATTTAAATACAAATAAATATAAATAAAACAATACACAATATAAAAGTAAACTTGAGCAATTATATCAAAGTGAATGTGCAAAGGGAAACCGTCTTCGATCAGCAATCGTGGAATGCACTGCCAACTATTCCAGCATGTTTTATGCAGCAGATGCCTTTCCAGCCACAACCCAATATTGGAAATCACCCATACACACTCATTCACACACACTCATACACTACAGTCAATTTAGCTTATTCAATAATAAACATAACAAAAACTGCCTGCTAATGCATGGGTAAATCTTCAAAGGGAACAGTGTTACATTTTAACCTCTTTCACCTCATCCTGCTTGCTGTTTCACTATCTAAACAATGAAAACATAATATAGGTCAAATTTGTTTTATTTTGATATTTGATTTACACTGTCTCTTTTGCAGAATATCAGTTTTAATAACCAATAATGACCATTATAACAGTATAACGTACATTAAATTTAAACGATAAATGTAAGCAATCAGTCAATGTGCAGAATCAGTGTATGTGGTTACATAAATAAATATATTAGCTTATCTTTGCACTCAGCCAAAACAGTTAACTGAGAACAAGTGATGCAAAAGACATTAGAATTGTTAGATAGAGACAACAAGATGAATTCAATATCACGTTTAACAACTATAGTGAGATGAGATCACCCAGCAGATGAACTGTCTGACATGCACTATACACTCACCTGGGGTTTATGCTTACCCGCTGAACTAGTGGCTGCAGCTCTGGGCAGAGAGTGTGTGGTCACGTGATTTGCGTTTTTAGCCGTGTACTAGAATGAACAGAGAACTTTTCAGAATCGCTAAATGAAACGCCGGTGTATTTCTCGCGATTTCTCTGCGCCTCCCTTGCGTTCTTCTCTCTGACTCTCGACTATTTTGACAAATACACACAGACGACGCACCGCTCACACGGAGTCCAAAATAGGAGTTAGTGATTGGGCCAGCCCAATGTCAATACCGAAAAGAGCCAATGGGCTGCAGAGTGTCACATGGACCGGCCCGGTCTGTCTGTCCGGGAAAAAAAAGCATCTACTTTCAGAGATGTCACAGATCACAGCAAGCGTCAATCAATAAGGCAGAAAAAAACGATAGGCTTCTAAAGCCTTTTATGGGCCGATCAAATCATAAGACGATGATCAGCCCGGCCCAAAAAGTACGTCGGCCCACGGGAAAGTGCCCGGTCTGCCAGATGGCAAGTCCGCCCCTGCGTGTGAGGATTATAGTGCGTGGCAGCGGCGGCGCGCACACAGGGCTTCTACATGTGGGGATTGTTTACATCAGAGTGCGCATCAGTTCTGCGCAGCATATATGCAGTGTTTCTTCAAGCGGTTGATGGAAATAAGCTAAGGCGCGTTCTAAGAATATAAATTCGGATCCATTATTTTTCACGGTATTTTGAAGTGCCCGCGATAACAATATCGTGCATATTCATTACCGTGATTTATCGCATTACCGAATACCGGCACAAGCCTAGTGTGCATGCATGCATGTTCACTGCTGTGTGTGTGTGTGTGTGTGTGTGTGTGTGTGTGTGTGTGTGTGTGTGTGTGTGTTGAGTGTGCACATGTGGTCACTAGTGTGGTGTGTGTGTGTGTGTGTGTGTGTGTGCATGCATGCATGCATGTTCACTGCTGTGTGTGTGTGTGTGTGTGTGTGTGTGTGTGTGTGTGTGTGTGTGTAGCAGATCTCAAATTGATATGCCTCTTAGACACCACAGAAACACGGTCACACACAGATGAGGTGAAGGAAACGCTGATTTTACTCCTTAAACAGAGTAGTGAGGCACAGCGAGTACACACTATAACACCGGAGAGCTCCTCTCTCATCCCTCTTCTTCTCCACCAGCGTACACCACGCAACTGCGAGCGGGCACACAGTAAAATGTCTATTTTCTATTTGTTAACCTTTAAATATAATGAAAATAAAAGCACATAAATGACATGATGTAAATAATCATTAGAACTCTTCAAAGTTATCATCTGAACTTGAAGCAGACTCATACAGTTACAATTGACTTGTATCATGACTGTAAACTGCAATAATATCTAGATATTGAATCACAGACACCGTAAAACTCCTTCCATTAACAGCATTATTATGTAAAAATCTGCCACAGAACAATTAATTGATAGAATTATTCTAGTTTAAACTAAATCACATATTTGGATTCACAAAATAACAAGTTAATAACCAAAATAACATACCTTAAACAGAGTAGTAAAGCACAGTGAGTCAGAGCATGTGAGCGCAGCTGAGGGGTGTGATGCTCCGCTAAGCATTCCGCTCCTTGGTCGTGCGCTCCACTCAGTCGCTAACCGCCCAAAGTAAGCGCTCCATTCGATTCCGCTCGCACTCGATCCATGCTGAGGTAAGTGACGTTATAAAGTTCACTGCTGTTCCATTTGAAGAAGTACCCGACTTGTGTCCTCGCGTCCTCGGGAGTTCGTTCTTACAAGTCTGAACTTCCAAGGACGCTAGTCCAAACTTTGCATACTTGATATTGAGAAACAGCCCGGTGCTCAAGTCTACATCGCTGTGTCCTCGATATCAAGATCACATCCGGGAAATTTCACGCATCCTCCGTGCTCGCGGTGTTGAGTATTGGAACTGAATTGATGACGTTACACGAGAACATGAGGACGCAAGAACGCATATTGAGAAACAGCCAGGGGGAAGCTTTACTGTTCTCCCAGTGTCACACTAATTACAGCCCCACCTACAACAAACATAGGAACTCTCAAGTTCTGCTGAAGTTAACTACTTGATAAAACATGTTTTTCTTGCGTATAAAAATAAATCAATCAATCTCTCAATGAATCGGCCACATGTGTGCATGTGTTTACTGCTGTGTGCATGCATGTTCACTGTTGTGTGTGTGTGTGTGTGTGTGTGTGTGTGTGTGAGAGAGAGAGAAATAGAGTGTGTGTTTGTGTGTGTGTGTGAGAGAGAGAGATAGAGAGAGTGTGTGTGTGTGAGAGAGAGACATAGGCTCTATTTTGACGATCCATGCCCAGGGCGCAAACGCATTAAGGGCGTGTCAGAATCCACTTTTGCTTTTTTAGTGACGAAAAAATCCACTTTGTGCTGTGGCGCGTGGTCTAACAGGGTTGAGCTTATTCTCTTAATGAGTTATAGGCGTGTTTTGAGAATAAACCAATCAGAGTCTCATCTCACATTCCCTTTAAGAGTAAGTTGCGTCCACACCAAAATGTTTCTGCAAGGTGATGTGACACAATAGGCCACGCCCACCAGATCAACAGAAACTTCAGTGGACAACCTGCATGTAAAATTATTCACACTGGTACTGATGACCTTCACTCGTTATGCAGCAGTACTGCTGATGCCATGAGGACTGTGGCAGAAACCTCCAGTAAAAATCTCCACACTTCTTCAAGACAGGACACACCACCACACATCATTTACAGCATCGATTTCCAGAGGCTGTTCTGCGCTCTCCAATGTACATCTAGCTCACCACCATCACATCGGCCTCCAACACCTGTATGATGGAGTTCACCTGCACAAAGATCACACACAACATCACATACACACCCGTTACCAACTGCACATACCACCGACCCATGCACCCCTACACAACCCAGACATGCTCCTCCAGCCCCTGTGAAGAGAGACATTGCCTGGACAAACACACATCCTCTACCACACACACACACCAATGACTTCCTACACACCTGTAAACCTGCAGTCAACTTCACACACCCACGTTCTACTCATCAAACCCCAATAAGAAGAAGAAACCAAAAACCGCCCCACACCAAGAAAAGCCCCCACAGCAGAGAGCACAGAGCTATGCTGACGCTGCTGCCCGGCCCCCAGCTGCACCCAGCACCTCCAGATCAGAGAGATGCTGCAGACACTATGCCAACAGCTCCTGCACAGATAAGAAGAGAAGAATATACACAAGTACAGTCTACTTACGACTAGATGGCGGCGCGTTCAGATCGTAAGGCCCAGCGTTTCTCCAGTTTCTGCAATTTTGCAGTATTTTTCCTGCTCATTTCGGGTCTGTTCATGCAGAACAGCAGTGCCTTTACATCGTACACCCGACAGGACATCTTGGATATTGGTTTGTGCATTCCGGACAGTTTTATTAGCAATCTTCAACTCATCCCTGAGAACGCCAGAACACCCGGGCCTGACAGCCCTACCCGGCCGGGCGGAAGTGCTTCAAGGCGGTGCAGAGAACGTAACCAAAGACGGGGGAAGCGCGGCAGGCTAAGAGCTAAGCTAAAGCTAACACCACACCGGCTCTCTTTACCCAGCATCTTTCTCGCCAATGTACGGTCACTGGTGAACAAAATGGATGAGATTCGACTGCGCATCAACCACAGCAAAAGATTATGCAACTGTAATGTCATGATTTTCACAGAAACATGGCTAAACAGCGGGATACCAGACAATGCTATATCGCTAACGGAGCATCAAACATTCCGAGCAGACAGAACAGCGGATGACTCCGGTAAGACCAGAGGCGGAGGATTATGCATTTATATTAACAAAGCTTGGTGCACAAACTCTGTCGTCGTTGGGAGACATTGCTCTGTTAACCTGGAATTTCTAATGGTTAAATGTAGACCGTTTTATCTGCCACGGGAGTTCACCTCCACCATAATAACTGCTGCTTATATTCCTCCCAATACTGATGCCAAGCTCGCTATGAATGAACTTCATGCAGCCATCAGCAAACAACAGACTGCTCACCCTGAGGCTGCTTTTATTGTTGCGGGGGATTTTAATCACTCAAACTTAAAGACAGTGCTCCCCAAATTCCATCAAAACATTTTCTGCCACACAAAGGGAAACAAAACTTTAGACCAAGTTTACACAAACATGGCTGAAGCATACGCTGTGACCCCCCTCCCCCACTTGGGTCAATCAGATCACCTTTCTTTGTTCCTGACCCCCAAGTACTCACCCCTCATTAACCGTGTGAAGCCATCAGTAAGGACCATCAAAGTGTGGCCAGCAGGGGTGGACTCCACACTCCAGGACAGGTTTCAACACACAGACTGGAGTATGTTTGCTTCCCAGGCCACGTGTGGCTCTCACACAGACATTGATAGTTACACTTCCTCTGTTCTGGAATATATCAACACCACCATAGACACAACCACAATATACACCACAATAGTTACAACCCAGAACAGATCACCACATACCCAAATCAAAAGCCATGGATGAACAAGTAGGTGCGCCTCCTGCTGAAGGCACGCAATACTGTCTTCAGATCAGGGGATGCACAGGCCTACAGCACTTCCAGGGCTAATCTGAAGAGGGGCATCAAAAAGGCCAAGCACTGTTACAAGCTAAAGCTAGAGGAGCACTTTTCCAACTCTGATCCTCGGCGCATGTGGCAGGGCATCCAGGCCATCAGCAACTACAAACCCAGCCAGTCCACACCCACAGCCACAAATGTCTACTTCCTGAACAAGCTAAATGACTTTTATGCCCGCTTTGAAAGAGACAATACAGAACCCTACACCAGGAACACTACCTCAACCGACCACTCACCTATCACACTCACCTCCTCAGAAGTCTACACCGCACTGAGTCAGATCATTGTGCGTAAGGCTGCTGGACCAGACGGTATCCCTGGGCGCGTCCTCAAAGCATGTGCAGAACAGCTCGCTGGGGTATTCACAGACATTTTCAACCTGTCGCTCAACCTAGCAACTGTGCCAACTACCTCTATTGTGGTAGTTGGCCCTACCTCTATTGTGCCGGTGCCCAAACACTCCAGCCCAACATGCCTGAATGACTACCGCTCTGTAGCACTCACACCCATCATCATGAAGTGCTTCGAGCGGTTGGTCCTGGCACATCTGAAAGACTCTCTGCCATCCACACTGGACCCACATCAGTTTGCCTACCGTGGCAACAGGAGCACAGAAGATGCCGTCTCCATAGCACTGCACTCTGTACTCACTCACCTGGACAATAAAAACACTTATGCACGAATGCTGTTTGTTTAAATCAGCTCAGCATTCAACACTGTCATACCCTCTAAGCTAATGATCAAACTTAGAGACCTGGATATCAACGCGTCTCTCTGCAACTGGGTTATGGACTTTGTGACTAACAGACCTCAGAATGTTAGATCAGGCCACATCTGCTCAACCACCGTCACACTCAACACTGGTGTACTACAGGGCTGTGTGCTGAGCCCCTTCCTCTACTCCCTTTTTACCATCGATTGTAGGCCTGTAAACAGATCCAACACCATCATCAAATTCGCAGATGACACCACAGTAATTGGTCTAATCAGCAATAATGATGAGACTGCCTACAGGGAGGAGATACAGCATCTGGCCACCTGGTGCACCGTCAATAATCTGCTCATTAACACCAACAAGACCAAGGAGCTCATTGTGGACTTCAGGAAGGACGAACAGGCTCACATGATCCCATCCACATTAATGGGATGGCCGTTGAGCCTGTCTCATCCTTCAAGTTCCTGGGGACCCACATCTCTAACTTTTCCTGGACCACCAACACTTCCAGCCTGGTCAAGAAGGCTCACCAGCGCCTATTCTTCTTGAGGCAACTTAAGAAGAACCAGCTTTTCATCAGCCGTCTTGGTGAATTTCTACCGATGCACAATATAAAGCATCCTGACCAACTGCGTCACAGTCTAGTATGGAAGCTGCTCTGTTGCTGAGCGTAAGGCACATCCAGAAGAAACACTGTCTGCGTCGAGCACGCAGTATTCTTAAGGACACCTCTCACCCTGCTCACAGACTGTTTTCTCTCCTGCCTTCCGGCAGGCGCTTCAGGCTCCCCGGACAAAAACCAGCAGACTGAGGAACAGCTTTTTCCCCAGAGCTGTCTCCCTTTTGAACTCTGCCCCTCACTGACTCTTTTGCCCCCCCAATACACCCCCCACACTCCTCTAACTTATATTCCTCACAATCACTGCACTATTTAACAATTTGCACATTTAAAGTTTGCACATATTCATTGCACTGATTCACTTATCTGAACTGTACTTACCCACTGCACATGGACATTTGTAATTATGTTTATCTATCTGCACACTTCTGCTATTAATAGTATCCTGTACATATATTCATTTATTGTAAATCTGTTCATAGCTAATACAACCTGTATATAATGTTCAGAGTACATCCATCTGTAAATATCAACATAGTTTTTCTATAACTGCACTTTATAACTTATACCTGTATCCTGCACTTGCTGCTATTGCACTGCTGGTTAGACCGAAACTGCATTTCGTTGCCTTGTACTTGTACATGTGTAATGACAATAAAGTTGAATCTAATCTAATCTAATCTAATCGTTATAAATCAGGGGTCGCCACAGTGGAATGAACCGCCAATTTATCCAGCATATGTTTTACAGAGCGGATGCACTTCGTGCCGCAAATCTGACACTGAGAAACACCCACACACTCTTGCATTCACACACATACACTACTGCCAATTTAGCTTATATAATTCACCTATAGCGCATGTCTTTGGACTGTGGGGGAATTTGGAGCACCCGGAGGAAACCCATGCCAATATGGGGTGAACATGCAAACTCCACACAGAAATGCCAACTGACCCACGCAAAATATATGCTGGATAAATTGGCAGTTTATTCCGTTGTGACGCCTTTCACTCAGTTTTTTGGATACATTTGTGTTGAACTCCTGCAGCTGAAGGTACTTTTTGCCAAGGCCAACACCAGACAGACACAACAAATGATAATGTAGAAATGGTAGAAGTTTTCACATCATGCTTTTCAGACAAATGCACAGATGTATGTAAGTGTTTCCTCCGACAACATGAACAATGGGTCGTTTTAAAAAGGGCTTGACTTTCATAAGAAGTATTTAATGGGAATCTGTTGGTGGTTTGGATTTGTTAGTACCTACATTTGTCAAAGCTGATATTTTAAATAGAAACACAGACTATTCCTCACATGTCTGGTCTCAGTTAGCCATAGAAATATTTCATAAAGACACTTTACGTTAACTGGTCTCGAAATCGAGAAGGTATTCAAGATCGAGCTGAAACAGGCAACAGAAGGAGGACAAAGTGAAAATGGTGGAACAAAACTATGTGGTAAAGTAGAACTTTATTAATTTCAATTAATTTTTAGATAAGTCTATAACAATGTCGTGTAACACTCCTTTAAATGAGGAATTATAAAAAATTATATATATATATATATATATATATATATATATATGCATCAAATCTATGCAAATTGTTCACCAGGTGCTGGAAGCAGTGAGAAACAACCATATCATCACTTCATGTGAATTAACTTATAATGTTGCAATACTAATTTTACATGTGTCAAAATAAACTACAAAATACAGCAGCCACACAATGTAGCAAAATAAAACTTTGTATTTTGAAAATACTACAAACATCTCTAAAAAATTGAGTTATGTTTTTGCAAATAACTTCATATACATCCTGCTCCTGCCCAGAGTTTTTATCCAGTCTGTATTGACTGAAGAATTATCAAATGTTTGTCTCTCATATGCTGTATTCCCAGCAAACATGCTACTTTGGGGCCCATAAGGGTCCCATGTGGCTACACGCTGTGGGCCCAGATACCGGCGTGAAATGTGGGGCACGTGTGGGCCCCACACTGTGGGTTACGTGTGGGCCCCCCTTTGGGACAGCCCAAAAGTATGGGCTGACTGTGGGCTATCCCACACTAATCAGAGCGGGTTAGCCCACAGTCAGCCCACACTTTTGGGCTGTCCCAAAGAGGGCCCACACGTGCCCCACACTTCACGCCGGTATCTGGCCCAGATACCGGCATGAAATGTGGGCACATCTGGGCACCCTTTGGGACAGCCAAAAGTGTGGGCTGACTGTGGTTAACCCGCTCTGTCCCAAAAGGGCCCCACAAGTGCCCCTACAGTGTGGGTCCCACAGTCAGCCCACAGGTTCTACTTTGTACATACAGAAAACCATTATACAATGCATTTTCAGAACAATTTCACTTGACAATAAACTGGGTCATATTAATAATTATTTATTTACAGAGTTTAATAACAAAAAAAATCAACAACTGTATTATATTGAAACAGAATTATATTTTATACAAAATCAAACATGAATAAACACACAAAAGAAATTGGAATTTTTTTTACTCCAAAAAAATTGAATTAAAAGTAAGTCTCTTCTGAGTTTTGGCCCTTCCTTGGCGCCCACCATCTCTGTCTCTTGACTTTCGTAACCATGATTTATTGTTGCTTCTAGTTCGCAAGCCGTTCCTTTGCTGGTTTTTGTTACAGCGTCTGAGAAAGAAAACAAGTGAAATACAAATGTTAAAATCAATATAATGTTATTTAAGTTCTATGGACCCTTTTACATTTCCGGGTTGCTTTGTAGCAGAAGTCATCATAGTTGGGAAAATTTAGAGTTTTGCATTCTAATTTGCTTTCAGAAAAAGCAAAAAAAAAAAAAAAAAAGAAATAGTGTGAGAAGTATAGAGTATATTCAGTATACAGCAGTATAAAACTATAATGGTTTAGTGAGAGTGTACTTACTTGTAGCCTAGTGGATAGAGAGTTAGACTTATGATTCCAAGGTTGCAGCTTTGCATCCTGGCACCTCAAGGAATTGTGTGTGTGTATTTATTATTAGTGTGCAGTTGTAATGGTTAAGTGCAATGGTCAAGTTCTGAGCATAGAATAGAGTAGAGAAACTAATATTTACAACAAGTATTATAAAAGTACACTACTCAGGAGTTCACTTGCAGTACAAATGAAAAATGTCATTGTGTACTTGTGTACTTTCAAGTAGTACACTTACAATTATACTAGTAGTAATACATAAAGTTTATCACCTCTATTAAATCTGAGATTAGATTTTTCTTTTAAGGGTTGTTTCTGTTTCTAAATTGTTAATACTCAGACCAAAAAAATTATGATTATGAAAGAGACATGCTTGACAGGCTTGAAAATTGGAAAAATTGACCAACATTACAAATTAAGTTAAAAACTTATAGTATTGTTTGTAGTTGTTACAAAGCCCTTGGGTTGTAAAAAGACTCCATGATAATGAAAAGTGTTTTCATCTGTGAAAATTCTGACAAATAAATGTTACTTACATGTAATTGGTTCTACTGTTCTTACTGTACATGACTAGTCATTTTTCCTTACGATTTCCTTTATTACTCCTGTTACGGAGGGTTATTAACAAGCATTAAATACTCTACCTATACTTTGCAGATCAGCATGCTCCCAAAGGCCTTTTTATCTGGTCAGAGCCCTTCCAGCAGTTGCTGGGCCAGTAGGGTGTCAGCACAGTGACGTACATCTTTCTCTGCATCTCTGGGATAGCTCTGTGTAATTCAAACGTAAACAATTCTGTTACAGTCGTTGAGTGTAACCATCGTCTTTGACCAAAAGTGTATTTATACAAACAAAATTGATATTAATACCGTTTTTAACAACTTTAATACAAAAACATAACATTTACAGAGGATTTCAGCGTGATGGAGCCCTTTAGTTAACTTTGCAGTTATCATATAACACACCCGGGCTGCTAACTGTCGATTTCATACAATGTCAGCAAACAGATACAATCTTCGCTACTAATAATTAACTCTTTGACTGCACGTTACTTCACTAAACTTGTTAACTTGTTGAGCAACATGTTATCTTAACATTTCATCGATATTGTGACAGGATTTACCCACCTAAATGATGAGACGGCTGCGTTGTTGTTCAAATCGAGGCGCTCAAGTAATGACACTCTTGCGGTTCACCGTTACCATAGCAACCCTGTAAACAAACCATCCCGGTTCTATCCATACTCTCCACTCAAGATATTTCATATAAATACAGCTTTAGAGGAAACAATAATGAAGAAACTAATCAACAAAGAGAAGCAGACATTATAATATATAATTATAAGAAGAAAGCATACATATAAACACCTGACCAACCATTTAGGATGTCACACTCTTCCCAAGAAAAATAAATTGCTGCAGTCATAATTTTATCTATTTATTTTTTCACACTTAAGGAATTTTGGTGTCAAAATTGTCTAAAAAAGTGGACGATAAACAAAAATATTTTTGGGGCCTGCACTGGCTACCCCACATGGAGCCCACATGTGTTTTTTCAGTGGGATTGTCCTGCCCACACTGTCCCACAGTAAACCCACACGCACATGTACTGGATGTAGTCAACATTAAAGTGTATCAAAACCTTTCTTCAGAGCTATCCTAAAACGATTCAACAACACCCATTCTTGTCTTAGGACAATTTTGAAAATAACTTTGATCCACTTCAAATATTGACAACTGTGCTTTATGTGATCATATGTGATCAAGATTCTATCTAAAACTATAATTTCTGCATGACTTTCTCTATAAGCAGCATAGGCAGTTTTTTGTCCTTCACAGTATTTAGACCAAAATGCTAATTATTTTTTTCTAATTTTCATACAAGCTAAATGTAAATTTAACTTGAATTTACCCACAAAATACAGGTGGGGCCACAAAGGGAAAATCCATTGGGCCCTGCTTGGGCTGACCTATATGGGGCCTACATGGGTTTTTTCTGTGGGCAAGCCCACTGTGGGATTGCCCCACAAAAAACCAACATTGGGGCCCCAAGGGCAAAATCCATTGGGCCCCACATGGGCTGACCCATATGGGCCCACATTGTTTTTTCTGTGGGCAAGCCCACAGTGGCTTGCCCACAGAAAAAACACATGTGGGCCCCAAAGGGAAAAATACTTTTGGGGCCTGCATGGGCTACCCCACATGGGGCCCACATGTGTTTTTCTGTGGGATTGTTCTGCCCACACTGTCCCACAGTAATCCCACACTTACCCACAGTGAGCCCACACTGGCATGTTTGCTGGGATTTTGAAAAACTTTTTTAATCCACTTCATGATGACTTGCATGTCTAAAACACATTACTTCCTATTAATATGTGTGTCCAAATCTCATCCTCGTAATTATGACCTCCTCCTATTTCACAACTTATCTAGGGTTTTTTTTTTCATATGAATTGTCGTCTCCTATTATCTGTATTCCATGTTTCCTGACATTCTTTAGCAACATCTTCAGTAATAATATTTAAATTTACCTTTACTTACAGAAGCAGCAAAGGGGTAGTTCACATAAAACTTACAATTCTGTCATTTACTAAACCTCTACTTTTTCTAAAACCTGTTTGAGTTTCTTCTGTTGAATGCAAATGAAGATATACTGAAGAATACAGCGGCAAAAAAATAGCCACTATGGGTCAACGGTTCCATGCTGGACTGAGACAAAATAATAATAATAATAATAAAGAAATCAGCCCTGGCATTTAGAGCCAGAGTAGCCCACTGCATATAATCAAAAATGCAACCCATCTGTCCACACCATTGAATATGTTTACAACTCCTATTCCATAAAAGCACAAAAGCCATACACACAAGTCTTCACACAAGTAATCAACATTTGTGATTTTGTGAAAATAAGTGATATTTTCAATATTTTTTGACAACATACCGTGTTTTGTATTTTGTCGGACCATCACTATTTCGCTAGATCTTTTCCTTCAGGTAGGTTTTTAAGAGTAAATTTTGCATTTTCTTTTAACGGTTGCATTACCGATGTCACCACCTCTTTGTATGTTTGTGGTACATTAAACATGTATAGTCTATAAAAAAATCAATTTTGATCACATCACCTTCAAAACCACAAGCATAATCACTTATATAAGCTTGCAGGATATCTTCTAACTTCTGGTTTATATTCCACTGGGTTGTCTACAATGACCTCTTCCTCAGCACTTTAGACTCTCCAGGACTCTTCCTGATCACAAAATCATCCTCAACAACTGGAATCTTTGATTCAGCATTTGTTTCAGATACAAACTAAACAAGTCTGTGTTTCTAATATCTGTGTTTCTAATATTCTGTGTTTCTGTTCTATATCTGCAGAACTCTGGTTTGCACTCATTGCCATATGTCCTTAATGTCATTGTATTGTATTGTTTACAATTTTTTATGTATATTTTTTAGACTTCATTTTATTTATGTATAATTTTTTTAGATTACAATTTTATGTATAATTGTATTTATTGTAAATTCTTTCTTAAAAACTCAACTTTTTGTTTTAATATTATATGTTAGGCACCTAGGGTCTGAGAGTAACATGATTTTGATTCTCTATATGTACTGTACATGTGGTTAATTGACAATAAAGCTTACTTTGACTTTCTGTACTTCTTGCTAAAAGGATAGCTGACAATGTATCCTGGACTGTTCTTGTCAAATCCAACAAAATTGCCTTCTCACACCTCGAATACAACTTCCTAACTTTGTTTTGTCATTTCTGTAAGCGTAACATGTTAACCCACACTTCTGCATGTTGGGCTGTCTGCTGGTTAACATGAAAAATGGTGTCTGTTTTGTGCAGTTGTTAAAACACTATAGCTGCTGTGTGAACTGCAAATGTCCACAGTGTCTTTGGTAACCCACTCTCTATTATCAAGCATCTAGCCATTTCAAATGATGTTCTCCAATTTCATTTAGCAGTGCCATTTTGGTGTGGAGAATATGGTGCTGATGTTCATGTCTAATTCTACTTTTACTTAGTATTTGACACTCTCTCTGTGAATTCTGTACCATTGTCGAACCTGATACGCTTAACCCGTTCCATATGGAGCTACATCAGCCAGGAATTTTTCAGTAGCGGTCACTGTGTCACTTTTGTTTTTCAGAATGTATAGAAAAACTAGTCATCTGTGAAGGATAATGAATATTTATGACCATTTTTGAACAATGGGTCTATAAGCCCTGCTAAATCAGTGTCCACCATTTCTAGAGCTGCTTAGGCTCTTGCATCTGGTCCTCTATTTCTAGTATGGACAAACTTTCCCTCTGTGCAGACTTCACTATGTGGGATGGCTTTATCTCTCTTACACTTAATTACCATATCTGTCCCTGAAGCAATGAATTTCAAAGCTTCATTTTCTGGACTTGTGGGGCTCATGTTCTCATGAAATGTGAAATAGGTTGAAACTTATTTGGGCTACAGTCCATTTGCCAGGATAAAAACAATATTTATCAACCAAATAAATAAACAAACAAACAAAAATTAAATAGTAGTAAAGAAGCTTTTACAAATGACTAAAAAACTTAATCCAACATTGAACAATGCATCCACACATATTTAAATTTTATACATTATAATGTTAGCATTCAGATATTATTTGAGTGTAAATTCAGAATGTGCAACTTACCTTTTCAGTCTTCAATGAAGAAAAGGTCTCAGTAGACTTTTCTTTGTATGTTGTTGTTGGTTAATAATCCCAATGTAGGAATCAACAAATGTAGTTTGTCCTCAAGTTGTTCTCTTTGCTCAGCAAAATAAGCCAATGAAGATTCTGTTAGGAACCAGGAATATATAGATACCACCCTGCTGAGCTACTGGATCTGGAATGTGATTGGATAAGACTCTATTGGCCCCCATTAACGCTGGTATAAAGATGCAAATGAGCAGGAGCAGTGAAGACTTAAGACACATTACTGTGGGGGAAAGGAAGTTTAGCAGCTTTTTTTTTTTTTACATAGAAATAATGACGTATTGAGAAAATAAGTTGACTTTAGCCATCTTCATTTGTTTCATTTGCTGCTGTTGTATAGGACTATTGAGGGAAGCTTTGCCAATACAGTTCATGCTCCCCTGTAAAAGTATTTAGTAGTATTTTCAAACTTATTTCATTATGATTCATGTTGTGGCTGCTGCATTTTGTAGTTAATGTTGACACACTTATGTTGAGGTATTTTGATTTGAAACACATTCAAATGTATTTTTCCCAAGCCTGGTTATAAAGTAATGCAAGAGTTGTGTGTTGTTTTTAGTAGAAGCTTCTCAGAGTCTCTTGGCTGAAGTCTTTGTTTAAAGATGCAAATGAGCATTAAAGACTCAAGCCACACCGATGTCTCAATACACACAACTACATTCATTATATAATAGTTATAGAAGACTCATACTTTTATACAGTGGTTTTAGTTTTTAATTTATTCATCATTCATAGAAACCATTTCTAAACTTCACAGTGAGGTTTTATTTATTTGTTCAGTCAATACATTGACATGAGCTAACTATTAGCAATGTTTTAGTCATTTATTTATCACTGAACTTGTTCTTTATGTCTGTAAATTGTAACTATCAAAATGTAACTTGTTTCTGTGCCAATTTAGTTTTTTCCTTCAGTTTTTAGTTGAACAGAACATGCGTGAGCAGCTCAGCTCTCTCGAAAGCCTCTTATTCACCTGGTATGTGAAAAAGAAAGATGTTTTCCCCTTTAATTATTACTTGTGTTTGTGCATACAAATATGCATAAACATTCACAAAAGCATATATAAGATACCCTGTGACAAAACCTTTTCCTTTTAACACAGTAAAGCTATCACATACTGTTGATTTTTTGCTACTTTTGGCCTTAGTAGATAATTGTTTGTACATTAATCACAAATGGATGAGAAACACTGTAACTTCAAACTCATTTGTGTTCATTCCAGGTGCTGTGAAATGTTAAGTACAAGCTGCAGAGGTAATCAGGTGTGAGTAAAGTGCCATATATCTGATCCAGTCCTCCAGCATCTTTTTTGCTTCAAATTAAAGTCTTTTACACTAGGTTGGGTTTATTTGATTTTGTCAACTTCCAGAGCTTTAACTCTTAAACAGGAGAAAGAGGGAAATGTGCTCACTCTGCATAGTGACATTCTGAAATCCAATTGAAACTAGCCTAATAGACACAGGAATCAATGCAGTCGAATCAATGCACAAAAAAATCACAACACATTAAAGGTTACAAAGAAAGATCTCACAACAAGAAAGATCTGTCTTGGTACAGGCACAAATCAAGCAACAAGTAACACAAACAAATCAAGAAAACAAGTTATAGTCAGGAACTTCCACAGCACAGCAGCTTCTAAATGCTCCCACTCTGTCTAAGATATGCTCATATATATTTCAAGCGATTTCAAGCTTTGGTCTTACCTTTGTGGAGTCCACTATCAAATCTGTCATGCATCTATATATTTATAATTAGGAAATAATTACATCACAAGTAAATTTATTGTACAGGAAGTGTATACAAGGTTATTTAATGACAAGAGTTCACTTTCATATCTACACAATGCAGAACTTTTAATGTGATTAACCTGCTCCACCTACACCAACTACAGCATTTCTCAGACTTCTTTTTCACCATGGTGTAATTACAGTGGTAAACATCACATAAAAAACAACTGCACTTACTCCTGTAACTTGTTTGCAACAATGAAATTTAAATATCTGTGTCACATAATCATTTAAATAAATGGATCATCATCATGTGCAATCATCTTTATTTATAGCTGCCTAATAGACCAGACCATTAACTGAATAGGACCGTTTTACATATAAGAAACCTGCTAACAGGTATAGCTGTTCATGCCAATATAGCCTAAAGCATATTACATGAACAGGGCCTGCCGTACATCTCTTAAGACAAATAAGCATACACTGCGTAAAGCATGTGCTGGATAAGTTGGCGGTTCATTCCACTATGAGAAATACAAAAACTAATGGAAGGACTAAGCGAACCCCGATTAATAAAGGGACTAAGCGTAAAGAAAATTAATGAATAAATGAGTAATATCACATGAGTAGCAGTGGATGTGGCCTTCTATTAGTTTTTGTATTTCTATATAGTGTAATAGCCTGTAGTTGTTGCAATAATAAAAATAAAATAAAAGCAGTGCGATGTGTCTGTATATCAGCAGTGGTGGAAGGCGTGCGTTATGGTGTACACTAGGCATTTGAGAACGATTGCCTGTTGTTTCAATCCCCTGAGTACTTTGCTCATCTTCAGAATGCAAATGAAGACACTTTAGATGAAATCAGAAAGCTCCCTCGTCTGTCATGGATAGCAAGAGTCCAGAGATGCTCAAAGTCCAGAAAAGGAACCAAAAACATTGTGAAAAACAGTCCATGTGACTTTAGTGTTTCAATTGTAATCGAGTTCCAGGAAGATTTTGAGTGCAAGAAAATGTTTTAAATTAGCAGCCAAAGTAGGAACTGTTGAACCATATAGTGGCTGTTTTTGCTCCTGTATTTTCTCATTTGCATTCAGCAGAAGAAACTCAAACAGGTTTGGAACAAATAGAGGATGAGGAAATGACAGAATTGTAATTTTTATGTGAACTACCCCTTTAATGCTTCTGTAAGTAAAGGTAAATTAAGTATTATTACTGAAGATATTGCTAAAGAATGGCAGGAAACGTGGAACACAGATAATAAGAGACAACGACTCATGTGAAAAAAAAGAAACCATATGTAGGCCTATAGTTGTAGAAATAGAAAAGAAGAGATCATAATTATGAGGATGAGATTTGGATTCAGAAATTAATAGGAAGTAATGTGTTGTAGACATGCAAGTCATCATGAACTGGATTAAAAAGTTTCTCAAAATTATCTTAAATGTTTAGATTAAAGGTTTTGATCAACTTTAAATACTAAAGTGTGTGTGAGAGAAAGAGAGAGAGAGAGCAGATATAGTTTAAAATGAAAAACATGGGAGAAATGTATCAATAAGTCATGACTAAAACAGTAAGTGGCAAAAAAGCTAAACAAAAAAGACTTATTTTGGCGTGGTGTGTGACGTCATCAGGCGGTGTCGCTTCAGCACTGTGATTCAACTGGAGAAAGGCAGAAACTAACTGCAGAAACTGTACATTAATTAAACCTAATGATCTTTTAAAGAAAGAAAAAAACAACAGAAAATCCTTTAGATTTACATTTTAATATGTTTGAATTAAAACGAGCAATCAGTAGCGCTAGACAAACTGCCCCTGGTAAGGATGAAATATGCTATAAAATGTTGTCACACATGTCGGATGCATCACTAGAAATAGTATTGAATTTATTCAATCAAATTTTGGACACAGTTCAGTTACCTTTAGTATGGAAACAATCTATAGTAGTACCTATACTTAAACCAGGGAAAATCCATCAGATCCATCTAGCTATAGACCCATTTCATTGACATCTCACTTATGCAAAGTTAGGGAAAGAATGATAACAGAAAGAATGACCTATTTTTTAGAAAGCAAAAACCTTTTTTCTCCATATCAGAGTGGGTTCTGTAGAGGCAGAAATACAATGGAGTCAGTATTATGTTTGGAATCAGACATCAGGAAAGCACAGACTAATAAAGAAGTTGTTATAGCTATCTTTTTTGATGTAGAAAAGGCATATGTACGATATGCTCTGGAAGGAGAGATTGCTGATTAAATTGAAATCTTTAGCAGTCACTGGTAAAATGTATAATTGGGCCATGAATTTCTTATTTGGAAGAAAGATACAAGTTAGGGTAAGAAAAGAATATTCAAATGAATACACAGTGGAGAATGGAACTCCTCAAGGTAGTGTTTGCAGCCCATTTGTTGTTCAATATAATGATAAATGACATTTTCTCTCAGGTTGAACAAAGTGTAGAAAAACTGTTGTGTGCAGATGATGGGGCATTATGGATTTGAGGCAGGAATGTGTCATTTGTGTAAAAGAAAGTACAGAATGCAATATTTGAGGTGGAAAAATGGGCAAATAAATGGGGATTCAAACTATCTGTTGCAAAAACTCAGGTCATTTGTTTCTCAAGATGGCATAAAACCATATCACTCGCTTTAAAACTGTATGGGCAACCGCTAGAACAAGTAAAAACTGTAAGGTTTCTTGGGGTTTGGTTCGATGAAAAGCTGACATCATCTGAATAAAATATAGACAAAAGTAAAAAGGTTATTAATATACTTCATGCCGGTCAGGGCAAGAGTGGGGAGCGAGTAGGACATGACTACAAAATATATACTGGGCCCTCATGAGGTTTGTCCTTGAGTATGGGTGTATAGCTTACATGTCGACAGCAGAATCAAACCTCAAGAAATTTGGTGTATTGCAGGCTCAGGCTCTTAGAATCTGTAGTGGATCATTTAGAACCTCGCCAGTTTCATCAATGCAGGTTGAAATGGGGGAAATGCCCTTAAGCATTAGAAGAATGAAATTAACAATGGTGTATTAAGTTAATATTCAGACAAAATAAATTACATCAAGCAATAAGTATGTTATTAGAATGTTGGGAGCATGAGGAAACCAATTTCATAAGTTTCAGATGGATAGCTGAGGCAAAAGCCAGAACTATTGGATTAGATCAATTGCAATACTGTAAGTCAGTCCAGCCTGATCTCACGAGAAAACGTAAGTATTTTACGTTTTGTCAGTTTAGTGGCTAATTCGTACGAGTTCAGTCGTACGAAATTGTACGATTTTAAAAAGGAGGCGTGGCACCTAATCCCACCCCTAAACCCAACCGTCATTGGGTGATGAGCAAATCGTACTAAATTGTATGAATTAGATCGTACGAATTCGTACGAATTAGCCACTAAATCAAAAAGTTACGAATTGCCGTGAGATTGTGTTGGTCAGTTCCAACCCCGTATATTCTGCCATGGTTTTTTCCATTACCAAATGTTGACCTCAGTATACAACAGGAGTTAAAAGACAACAATAATAATCTTCCAACAAAATGTATAGTGCAGAATTATTTAGAGAAACATTATAAAGAATCAATATTTTTATTTACAGATGAATCCAAAGACCCTGAAATAGGTCATACAGGCGCAGCAGTATATCCCAGTTAATCAATCTCATATTGAGAAAAGAATAACTAATAATATATCAGTATATACAACAGAGTTAATTGCAAGATTAATTGCCCTGCAGTGGATTGAGGAGAACTATATAAATAGTGTAGTAATTGCATCAGATAGTTTTTCATCACTTGAAAGTATAAGATCTGGAAGGTCATCATTTAGAATGGATATTCTTAATAACATGCTCTGTAGGACATATTATATTAAAATGATGGGCAAATCTGTATATTTCATTTGGGTTCCTGCCCATGTAAGCGTGGAAGGAAATAAAAAGGTGGACATGCTGGCCAAACAAGCTCTCAGAATTAGTGAAGTAGATCTAGAAGTCCCATTGAGTAAAGCAGAAGCTAAAATCATAATAAGAACGTATGCACAATCAGTATTGCAAGTATACTGGGATAACACTGAAACAGGTAGACATCTATATAATATATATAAACAAGTCTGTGCTGGGAGGAGGGAGAACAGAAATCGTAAGGAAGGAAGTATTATAACTATTATGAGAATAGGTCATACTGGACTCAACCATACTTATATAAAATAGGGAAACACCCTACTGGGCAATGTATGGATACACTGTAATCAACAATAAACAATAGAACATGTTTTATTTTACTGTAGTAAATATAATAGAGAACGACATGATCTTATTCAATCAGTTTAAAAGAGCAAACTTCATGATTTCACATTAGCAGGTTTATTAGGGAAAAATCTAGTGAGGTATATAATGACATAATCAAATTAGTTACAGAAACCCATTTAGAGTAAAGATATAGAACAATATCATCAGAGGAATTAATTGTTAGCCCACTCCACCCCCCATTATTTATTATTTAGTTGTTTATTTTTTTCATCCCCTCCTCCCTCTTTCCTCCCCCCCTCTCTCCCTCCCCTCTATTTTTACACTTCAGTTATTATTCAACCAGTTCCATACTCCATTCCAGTCGGGTGGCGGTAATGCACCTACAAGTCTGGTTGCCAACCGCCAGTAAAACCCAAAGAAGAAGAAGAAAAAGAAACTTACATTTACATTTAGTCATTTAGCAGACGCTTTAATCCAAAGACTGATTATTTAAAGTTTCAGGTTTTTCATCCGATACTAAATTATGTACCTGCTGTTGACAATATTATTTTAACCCTTTATACAACGTAATACTATTTTACTCGAAGTAAGGAGAACTATTGTACAACGTGTGCGTGTGTGTAATAAGTGTTTTAATGAAGGTTTAATTTATTAAACAGCATAATGTCATTCCATTCGAAGTATACGTCACTATATATAAGAAATGGAGTACTGGTTTTAATCAGCTCATTTATGGCTATTGTTTTTTTGCTCAGACTTACCTGATTTCTTTTAGTTAATTACTCTCATATAAAGAAACTGTTGAAGCAAGTGTTGAAGAGAAGTTATTTTGTTTCTGTTCGTTGTTTTATTTATTTTAAACAGGACATTTTTATTGCTTTGTTAATTTTAACAGGATAAAGTGTTCAAACACAGAGAAAAATTATATTTAAAAAGTCATGACTAGTTAGTGCAACTAAAACATGTAGTAGTAATGAATACTTTTTACTTGAAGGGCACCTATTTTACACCCTTTTCAAGATTTAAGATAAGTCTTTCATGTCTGTAACGTTTTAGCTCAAAACACCTATCTGATTATTTGTTATACCTTTTAGAATGTTGAGATTTTCTGCTTTAATTATCTTTAAATGTTTAGAGTAAAGGTTTTGATCAGCTCCAAATATGTGTGTCTGTGTATGTGAGAAAGTGGAAAACGAGGTAGAAATATATCAATAAGTCATGACTGCAACAGTGAGTGGCATAAAAGGTTTTTTTAAAAAAGACTTTTATTTTGGCGTGGCGTGTGACGTCATAAAGCTGCGCCGGTCCCGCGCTGTGATTCAACTGGAGAAGGTTTGTTTTAAAGTGTTTACAACTTATAAACTGATTAATTAACGTTTCAGTTTTTTTTAATTCAGTGCTAAATAATGTACCTGCTGTTGACAATATTATTCGAACCCTATATTGAACACATAACCCTATATACTCACAGTAATGGGGGCTATTGTTTGAATAAACATAGGATAAACTTTTGTCCCCGAGAGGGTAATTTGTCTTGTGCAAAAAAGTGCTACACGTTGCTGTAAGCAGATAATAAAATAAATAAAACAAATAAAACAATTAAGAACATATCTGAATAAAGTTTGAATAAAGTAAATGTGTGTAATAAGTGTTTTAATGAAGGTTTAATTTATTAAACAGCATAATGTCATTCCATTCTAAATATTACATCACTATATATAAGAAATGGAGTACTAGTTTTCATCAGGTCATTTGTTGCTATTGTTTCTTGCTTGGACTTACTCTGTTACCCTTATTTCTTTTTATAACTCTAATATAAAGAAACTGTTGAAGCAAGTGAGAAGTTATTTTGTTTCTGTTCATTGTTTTGTTCATTTTAAACAGGATAAGTGTCCAATCGCAGAGGAAAAACTCCTGCTGAAGTGACTGATCTCCACACTGTTATAAAGATGGCGTTTATTAAAGAGGAGAGTGAAGATGTGAAGATTGAAGAAACATTCAGAGTCAAACAGGAAGATCTGCAGGAACAAACAGGTTAGTTTTCATTCTCAAAGACCAATTCAGTCATTTGATCCTCATTCAGATATATTTTAATAATAAGAATACTAAATTAAATCCATCTTGCAGCCCTGAGTGTGCTGCCTAGTTCTCCTAAATGCACATAAGCACTCATTGAAAGACAGGAATGAGTTTCTTTTGTTACTTGTTCTCATGTCTTTGTCATTCTTTTATGTATTATTAGTCTCCCATTTTCTCTACCTTCTTAAGGTTATTGCTTTTCTTGTTCTCCTACTGTTTGTAAAGCATCCTTGAGCACTGGCGCTATATAAAATAATAAAAACAATAAACTATAAAAGTTTGACTGAGCTGACGATATTTGACCTACAGTATTCTCATAGAAGATATCTGCTATTACAGTGATAGTGTTGGCTTAGTACTTTCCATTTGCATATGTCACGTTGATTACAATTCCCTTTTTTCCATCAACTTCTTTATGGGTTAATCTTGTTTCTGTAGTTGTTACTAGTTCTCACAGATAGTATCTAAGCTAGAATTACATCATTATTATTATAACTAATTACCAGGGCTATTGTGTTTAAACAGGGTTTCTGCGGGGTCTTAAAAAGTCTTAAATTTACTAAAATATTGTGTTTTAGGTCTTAAATCTATTTTTAAACAAGTCTTCATTTTCCTTTGTTCATGTTTTGCTACTCAATCTGGGCCAAAACCCATACAATCACCAACATCCATCTCAACAAAACTTTTCATTCAAAAAGGTCATTTAACTCTATTATCATAATGGTTTAATTATTTTCGTACAATAACATTTGTTTAAACGTGCTCCATGTATTTACTGCTGAGGACATCGACCTGACAGATTGTTGCGCATAGATTTCATTTATTATAGTTTTTTAAAACTTTTAAAACATTTGTTCATTTTTTTTACATTTTAAAGTAAGTTATGTTGGAAAAAAGTGTGTGGATACTAATAAATCTTGTTTTTACACTATTTAATTTTTTATTTAATCTAAAACACTGTATTTTTTATATTCATTTATTATTTTATTATTAAATGTAATTTTATATTTTTAAATATAATTACATAATATATAATATAATTATATATAGGGAAAATAAAAGTCTTCCATCTGGGGCATTTGAAAAATTCCCTAGCCTTTAGCCCTTTATGGGTCTAAAATTTTAACCCTGGTTTAAAGTATGTCAAAAAGCGTGGATGCCGCCAATTTTAAATATGCTGAAATGAAATGGACACTAAAATAATTAATTATTATAAAACATTGTACAGTATTTAACCTATATGATGTTGCTGTGGGACGACATGAAGCAAAACGAACAAATTACAGTGGAACAATAATGTTTGGTATTGCACTGACTACAACTGGGCCAACAAACTAGTCTAAAAATGACATTTGCTGCTTAAGAAATGGATTACAGCATGCTGATGATATGCAAACATTTGTGTGTAAAGTTCATCAGTATTGACCATATTCTTCACGTACCAGCAGGCGCCGCCATTGGAATCTTTTGCTAGAGACTTTTTTTAGAGAATGAATTTTTAAATCCTAAAAACAGTGTTATGCTGCTTATGGCCGTTTCCACTGAGTGGTACGGTTCGGTTTGGTACGCTTTTATAGCCGTTTCCACTGTCAAAAAGCGTACTGAACCGAACCGTACCGTACCACTTTTTTGGCACCCTTTCGAAAGGGTACCAAACACGAGAAAGGGTACCAAAAGGCAGAGCCACCGCAGCTGAACTCTATTGGTTTACAGAGATACGTCATTCGCTTACGCAACAAGCCAGAATGAAAACAAAAAAAAACACCATATTTAAAATACACGCACAGCTGAGAGATTACAGCGGAATTATTTATACATATAATAACGAGCCATGGTCGATCTGGACTCAAACAAACCTTGTCGTCGTCTTGATAAACAGCCACAGAGCCATGGAGTAGAGCAGATTTACCATGTGCCCCGTAGTTTTTTTACGAGGCAGTCTGAGGCGCGAGCGGTTTCGCTTTCTTCCTTGAGTTCGTCACGCGTCTAACATTATATCTGAAACGACAAACTTCTAGAGCTGATGATAATAACCTGCGCTTGATTATTGACGTGCTTTTGAAATCCGATCCTGTCAGACACTGACAAACGCGCCAGTGAAGCGCAGAAAAAACAAAGGAAAAGCCGGAAAAAAGGAGCACATTTTTTCAGCAAACATGAACAAACTGCCTTGTTTAACTATTATTGTTTTTATCACCTTTTGGACTAATATGAACTCAGAATGATGGAATTGTTCTCTAACAGAGGCTACATGTGCTGCTGAAGATTAAAGACACAGATGAGAGGTTTACACTGACTGTAGGCTATATATTGTGTTGTTTTTGAACCTAAATACGATGAAATGTCTGTTGTGTGTAGTTCTTCTGTAATTGATAACATATCGGAAACTGTATGGGGCTGTTTGTGTTTATATATGTTCATTTATTTAGTTATTTAATATATTACAGACGTTACAGTAGGCTGTTTCGCACTGTCATTGATCTGCAGTTATAATCAACTCATGTTCATTGAGAAGTTAGTAATAACATTTCTACACAAGTATTTATGTGTATGAAGCATCTGTGTTGTGAGAAGTGCTTTTCATATATGTAAGTGACCCATACAGCTTATATGTAGACATTTCCTCCAGCGAGAATGACGTCGACTGAAACTTTCTGTCATACACCATGCCCACCAAAAGGGTACCCTTGTTAGTGGAAACCGCAAGCCTGATAAAGGTGACCCGTACCAAACCGAACCGTACCATACCAGTCGGTGGAAAGAGCCATTAGGCATGGGATGACAGCAGAAGTCAATGATTCATTTGAATGATTTAGCCTGACATGTTAACTGCTCCAAATACTTTCAAAGTTTCTCAAAAGAACATTTTTGTGTTCAAAGGAGAAAAGGTGCTTGTTTTTTACCCAGTGATATTTTTATTTAAGGTTTCATACCGTCAGAATCTTATACTGGCCCATGCCTAATGCTGCTTGATGTTGCAAAGTCATATTTTCTAATTTTATGATTTTTCTTTGTATGTATAGTCATGAACACACTTGTTTGTAGAGCAAGTAGTGTGACCGTTTCCGTTTTATTATTCCTGGTCATTTCTCCAATAGGCAACTAAATTGGAGGTTCTAAAACATTAGTATATGAGATCAGGTTACTACTATGACATAAATTACAATTGTCGTTGTTTGTTATTGTATTCTGGTTATCCTGAGATCTGATGCTGAGTGTTCTTAGGGGTTTTTTACACTTCAAATTGTTAACTCTGGGTCATTGTAATCCTGCATGAACAGAATCCTGTGTTATCTGTAATCACGTTCCACACTGCTCATGCTACATGCCATACCAGAGGGCTGTTCCATAAACCAAGCTTACAGAAAAAGTCAGGCTTATTTTGGTAAGTCAGGTTTATTAATGGCAGATTTGGTTTCATAAATTAAATTTACAATAGTTCAAACTCAGTTATTTTGCCAACTTTTGCTGGGAAACTAGCCTGGTCCAGGGCAGGTTAACTCTCAGGCTAAGTCTTAAGTTCACGCTTAGTCAAAGTAATTGTAACGTTCACCTGCTGTAATTTGATGCCATTTGAATTCATTTTATAGTCACTTAATAGTAAATGTGTATATATACACAAAACATCTTTAAAACATATAATACGATAATACACTTAAATTCAAATAAGTTATTGCAAACAAAACAAATACAAACTACAACATTTCAACTACATTTTTGTTTTTTTCCCCTGATTATAAAAAAAATTATTTAATATTTTCCCCCAACATATTCATTTGGGTGTAATAATATTTGGACTGTAATTGTTTGTGTGTGTGTTAGATTAGTTCAAATTTTGCTTTGTTAGTTAATTCATTCATTTTCCTTTAGCTCAGTCCCTTTATTTATGAGGGGTCACCACAGCTGAATGAACCACCAACTTATCCAGCATATGTTTTTAATCAGCGGATACCCTTCCAGCTGCAACCCAGTATTGGGAAAGATTTTCATAAGTTATATACAATAATGCAAACTCACAAATATAAGCGTGAATTATGCGTACTTGCTATGAATATGCAGGATTTGTCTCAATCGGGTCTTCCAAGCAAGTTAAAAATGTTGAGTGGAAGATACACATGAGGGAACACAACATGAGTAATCTAGAGTAAGTGCATTTGATCACTTGCATTTAAAGCCACAGGCACAAAAAGAGCTTGGTTTTTCTCTGACCCCCAAAATGAAATATTCTGCAGGTACATGATCTGATTTTGAGTTGAAACCTCAGACACATTCTGGGAACACTTAAGACTTACTTTACATCTTGTAAAAAAGTTCATAATAGGAACCCTTGAAAGGGATAGTTCATGCAGAAATGAAGATAGCCTCACCATTTACTCTCCCTCATGTGGTTTTAAATCTTTGAGTTTCTTGATTCTGCTGAACACAAAAGAAGATATTGTGAAATAAACACTGCCTTACTTTGTGTTCCAGAAGAAAGGAAATGTTTAAAACCACATGATGGAGAGTAAATGGTAAAGTCATTTTAATTTTTGGGTAAAAACATCCATTTCATGCTTGTGGCTTTGTGCCTTCATAGTAAAGTTAACTTTTTCTTTTTTTTAAGACCTGAACGTGCTGAAAGAAGGGACTCATCAATGGAATAAAATGGAAGAGAAACAACAAGAAATAACAACTGATGAAAAACCCACACTGACTGAAAAGACTTCATCACACGGAAGTCCTCAGAAATCCAAATCTGAGTGTAATGTCAGCAGTGAACAGTGTAGAAAGAGTTTCATTCAAAAGCCAAACATTGATGTTCTCATGAGAGTTCACATTAGGGAGAAACCTTACACTTGCGAACAGTGTGGAAAGAGTTTTGGTCAAAAAAAAGCTTTATAACCCACATGAGAATTCACACTGGAGAGAGGCCGTACACATGCCAAGAGTGTGGACAAAGCTTCTATCATGCAGGAAACTTTGCAGCGCACAGGAGAATTCACACTGGAGAGAGGCCCTACACATGCCAACAGTGTGGAAAGAGTTTTAAACAAAGTGGCAACCTTATAGTTCACATGAGAACTCACAATGGAGGAAAAATATTTACTTGCACATAGTGTGGGAAAAGTTTAGCTCGAAAACAAGAGCTTGACACCCACATAAGGATCCACACTGGAGAGAAACCTTACACATGCACAGAGTGTGGTAAACGTTTCACATGTAAAAGCGCACTCAATAACCACTTAAAAAACTCACACCGGAGAGAAGCCGTTTCCATGTGTTCAGTGTGGAAAGAGCTTCACAACCAAAGCTAGCCTCATGAACCACATAGATGGTCACACTGGGAACCGTAGTGTTCATATGTGATCAGTGTGGAATAAGACTCACACGCAAAGACACCATTAAGCAACACATGAAGACTCACTCAGGAGAGGATCGTTTTAGATGCAGTGAGTGTGGAAAGGGCTTTAAACAGAAAATAAGCCTCAGTAATCACCTGAAACTTCACAATGGAGAGCAGAGTCCTCAACATTGAGACCATGTCCACATAAACATGGGTATATTCAAAATGGCAGCTTTTTCATGTATGTTGGCTGTTCATTTAAGTGAAGTTTATTTATAAACTACTTTTGAGAGGATCACATGCTTATGATTGTTCACGACTGCATTAGTTAACACATGATTCACCAATCAGATGATTCCTGACTCACTATAAATAACCAGAGATTCTTACCTCAGTTATCTTCGTCTTGAGGAATCCCCCCACTCCCCCTCCTTTCTAGATTTGGCGACACGGTACCCCAGTCGATAGCACTGTTGCCCCAAAGCAAGAATGTCACACGTTAATGTCCCCACTGAACCAGTTGACATTTGTGTGGAGTTTTGCTCATTCACCCTGTGCTCGCGTGGGTTTCCCCAGGGTTCCTCCCACAATCCAAAAACACACTCTTAGTGAGCCATATATCTCCCTTTAGCCCATCCCTATAATCTGTCATTAGAACAGAAACAAGTCGTGGGAGTTCATCCAGCTCTCCATGAGTTCAAACTCCCCTCTCGCCCTGCTTACATAAGGGAGCCCAGGGGTCGAGCATCCAATGAGCTTAGAGCTCTCTCGCGGAACAAGTGTGAATTCTTGAATACATATCAAGTAACTGAAAATGAAATTCTTTGAATACCTGAAGATTTTAAACTCAATTATTGAAAAGGGGTGAAGATTTTGACAACTGTTTATAGTATAGTTCATGGATCAGATCAGATTGTAGTGCAGATCAGAGTTGCTACCTGGCTGCAAGAACGCAATATAACTTTATATGTTGATAGATTGTGTGGCTTGTTTCATATGCAAACAAGTATCAGCATCTGAAAAGGTGTGAACCAAATAGCCTACATAAACTCAAGAGTTGTGACCCAACCAAAGCAGTTGGGTAATCTCAGGGGGTTTACATACTTTGTTATAAAGTAGTCTCTCACAGACATTACTTTTGGTTAAGTTACTTGAAGACGGACGAGTTAACATCACTGCTGAGGAACTGCACTATTGTTTGTCTTCAATAAAGTTTTCTCCACGTAAGAACTTTGGTCAGTTTACTTATTTTCTGTATTAGTCATCTAAAACACTGACGAGCCACCCAAGAACGGTTAAGCCAAATACAGCAAAATCTGACAATGTGTTTGAACTTTATTATGAACCGATATGCATATTTGTGCACATTGCACACTCAGTAAAACTGCAGGGTTCCACACAAATCTTTCATGTTCTCAGAACACAAATTAAATTAACTTAACACTTTTAACTAATGTCTGTGGATTGAACATAAAAGAAATTTGTTGTCTCAATGAAATCTCAAGAATTGTTTAATTAACAATAAAATTAATTCATTAATTAATAAATCATTTTTAATTAAGTAGTTTGAACAAGTAAAAAAAATAGGTAACACTTTATAATAAACTACACACTATAAATTATTTACTAAGCATTAGCAAATAGTGAACTGATTATTTGTTAAGCATTAACATTATTAAACGTTAGTAAGCAGTTTATAACTGCAGCTACAAATGCTCTATTATTGACTTATAACCACATTTATAATGTGCTTAATAATTGTACTTTTATAATTTGTAACTGCTTGATTTTTCATTACTAAATTCAGTATTGCATTATTTACAAAGCATTTGTATTTAAGAGTAGTTGAGGGGTTTTAAGATCATTTAGAATGAGTTAGTAAATGATTAATTAACTATTGAAATTAACATTTATATATCTTATTATTCAGGCATATAGTAATAGATACTATCTATGTTAATAAATGCTTTATTAACTCAACTTCATGCAGTTTTGTGACCTAATCTAAAGTGAGGACTATTTATGCTTTATAAACCCCTTATGAATGATAATTAAAGGCTCAGAATCAAGTGATAATCTTTGCAATCTTATCTAAAAGTAAAATTGAGGTTTAAACAATTGCTGAATAACAGGAGTATCAAAATACGACATAAAATTGGATAAAACAACAACAGCATAATAATTTAACAATATAATAAGATGCAATATTTAAACTGTGCAGTAATTTTATTTATTTATTTTTATTATTATTTTTTTAAATACAGTTTCATTTGTGTATCTTTAAACGAATACGTATGAATAAGTCATTTATGTTCTTTTTTTTCCTGTTTAGAGTTTAACTGAGCCTTTAATTATCATTTATAAGGGATTTATAAAGCATAAATAGTCCTCACTTTAGATTGGGTCACAAACTGGATGAAGTTGAGTAATAAGCATTTATTAACATACTTTTTAACTATTAATATATGCCTAAATAAAAAGAATTCTAAATGTTAATTTTAATAGTTTATTAATCATTAACTAACTTATTCTAAATGATCTTAAAAAAACAACCAACTATGCTTAAATAACTGGTTTTTAAATAATGCAATACTCAATTTAGTAATAAAAAATAAATCATTGAAAATGTAGGAAAGTACAGCTATTAAGCACATTATAAATGTGGTTGTAAGTCAAGATTAGATCATTTGTAGCAGCAGTAATAAACTGCTTACTAACATTTATTAATGTAGAGTTAATGCTTAACAAATAATGAATTCAATAGTCGCTAATGCTTAACAAATGGTTCTTATTGTGTAGTTATTATAAAGTGTTACTGGATTTATTTACAAAACAAGGAGTTTGTTCAGAAGATGAACATTTTTTTGTTAGAGAACAATAACAGTTAAACTAGATAAGTGTGATAAGGATATGTGCGAGAATGACATTACAGATTCAGAAATTGAATTAGCAATTGATCAAATGAGAAATGGCAAAAGTCCCGGAATAGACGGATTCCCTGCAGAATTCTATAAGGTTTTTAAAGCAGTTATGTGTCCATTTTAAATGAAATATATCAAGATATTTTAAAAAGGGAAATCTAACAAACAGTATGAAAAGGTATGGTGAAAATAAAATATAAAAGGAAAGGAGACAAGGGAGATTTAAAGAATTATAGACCATTAAGTATGTTAAACACAGATAACAACATTTTAGCAAAAATTTTAGCAAACCGTTTGAAACTGATAAGACCAAATATACAACACACCAAGCATATGATGTATTAAAGAAAGATATAACTGATATCATAAACAATATAAGAGACACAATTTGGTACATGAATAAGGAAAAGGACACAGGATATATTATTAGTGTTAGACTTAGAAAAAGCTCTCGATAGAGTCAAACACAAATATTGATACATGTAATGGAGAGTTGTGGTTTTGGGGAGAGTTTTTTAAAGTGGTATAAAATAGTTATATACAGATATCCAAGCTGTATAAAATTAAATGGATTTTTTAACTGAAGATTTTTAAATAAGATCTATCAGAAAAGGTTGTCCAATGTCAGCTTTAATGTACACACTGGTTTCTGAAGCATTAGGATTGGCAATTAATAACGAAAAACAAATAGGAGGAATATGTATAAAAGGAAAAGAAGTAGAACAAAAAATATTACAATACGCCGATGATAGCTAATCATGATCCTCCAATCAAAGAATTCCAAGTCACTATATATATCCTCATTTCCTCTCTACAACTATCTTCGTCTGGAAGAAACCCCCTCCTTCCCTTCTTCCACCTTTTTCCAGAATGGGCGGCACGGTTGCCCAGTGACTAGCACTGTTACCTCACAGCAAGAATACCAATGGCGTTGGGTCTTCACTGGGCCATCTGGTATTTCTGTGCAGAGTTTGCATGTTCTCCCCGTGTCCGCGTGGGTTTTCCCCCGGGTTCCCCCTCTTTCCTCCCATCATCCAAATGTGCTCTATATTATAGATAAAATAAGCCTCAATCTTTTTTCTAATGTCTTACTCTCAGGAAGTTCACCTTGGCCTCAGCAGCAGGGGAGTTTCAGATCGACCTGAGCTCAATCTCCCCTTGCCCTGTGAAAGGAGGGAGCCCTGGGCTTGAGGATCCCTTGAGCTCAGGGCTCTCTGCCGGGACAGCACGCAAAACAAGCTTTGTATAAATCGTGAGCTAAGTGTGAAGCAGAAGGTATTTTAAACAGATATTGTAAAGAAACAGGAGCAAAAATTAATAAAGATAAAACAAATACATGAGAATTGGAAAAACCAATGCTTTAGCAGAAAGAATACAATATAAAGAAGAGACAAGCAATATGAAAATTTTAGGTATAAAATTAATGTGGGAAGAAGTTTTAACAGGAATGGAAAAAAAGACTAAATTTCTGGAAATTAAGAGGTTTATTTTAAAGGGGAAAGTGTTAGTGGCAAATTCATTGTTTTGTCAAAAAATGTGGTATGTGTTGGATCTGTGAGTTTGCCTATGTGCGTGTAAAAAAAAAAAAAAAAGTTTGTTTTACATTTCTTATGGGATGTGAAACCTAAAATAGCGTATGATACTTTAATTGGTAAGTAAAGGAAGGAGGTTTGGGATTATTAGATCCATTAAAGGGCACATAGGTTAGCCCTTTTTTCATATTTAATATAAGTCTTTTGTGTCCCCAAAATGTGTCTGTAAAGTTTCAGCTCAAAAACACACATCAGATTATTTATTAGAGCTGTTTGAAGTGTCTATATAATAGCTGGAAAAAAGGTTTTGCTGTTTTTTTGTACTGGCCCTTTAAAGGCCGTTTCCACTGAGTGGTACGGTACGGTTCGGTTTGGTTTGGTATGCTTTTATAGCCGTTTCACTGTCAAAAAGCGTACCGAACCGGACCGTACCACTTTTTCGGCACCCTTTCGAAAGGGTACCAAACACGAGAAAGCGTACCAAAAGGCGGAGCTAGACGCGCAGCTGAACTCTATTGGTTTACAGAGAGGCGTCATTCGCTTACGCAACAAGCCAGAATGAAAACAAAAAACCCGCCATGTTTGAAATACACAGCCGACGAGCCGAAGACATTACAGCAGAATTATTTAAACGTATAATAACGAGCCATGGTCGACCTGGGCTCAAACAAACCTCAAACAAACTTTGTCGTTGTCTTGATAAACAGCACGAAGCCAGAAGAAGAGCAGATTTACCCTGTGCCCCGTAGTTTTTACGAGCCAGTCTGAGGCGCGAGCGGTTTCGCTTTCTTCCTTGCGGTCGCGCGCGTCTAAACTTATATCTAAAATAACAAACTTCTTGAGCTGATGATAATAACCTGCCGCTTGATTATTGATGTGCTTTTAAAACGCGATCCTGTCAGACACTGACAAATGCGAGAGTGAAGCGTGAAGAAACAAAGGAGAAGCCGGAAAAAAAGAGCACATTATTTCTCAGCAAACATGAACAAAATGCCATATATAACTAACTTATTATCTTCACATTTGGACTAATATGAACTCAGAATGACGGAATTACTGTCTAACAGAGGCTACATGTGCTGCTGAGGATTACAGACACAGATGAGAAGTTTTCACTGACTGTAGGCTATATTTTGTATTGTTTTGAACCTAAATACTGACAAATGTCTGCTGTGTGTAGTTCTTCTGTAGTTGGTAACATATCAGAGACTGTAAGGGGCTGTATGTGTTTATATATGTTCATTTAGTTATTTAATATAATTACAGAAGTTACAGTATGCTGTTTCACACTGTCATTGATCTGCAGTTATAATCAACTCATGTTCATTTAAAAGTTAGTAATAAACATTTCTATACAAGTATTTATGTGAGTAAAGCATCTGTTTTGTGAGAAGTGCTTTTCATATGATATGTAAGTGACCCATACAGCTTTATTGTAGACATTTCCTCGAGCGAGAATGACGTCGACTGAAACTTTCTGTCATACACCACGAGGGTACAAAAGGGTACCCTTGTTAGTGGAAACGCAAGCCTGATAAAGGTGAACCGTACCAACTGAACCATACCGTACCGTACCAGTCAGTGGAAACGAGCCATAAGGCTAGTCCTCCCCGCCCACCGTTCCCACGTGCCTGTCAGCAATTGCCGCGCTCGGCTGCCTCAGGAAGCAGATCTCACATAACGTGTGTGAGAAATACTACAGTAAGAACTTTAACAATCAGTATTTGATGCATTTTTTTGTGGATTTGCAACAATGAGTCACACACAATGTCATTACAAAGTTCACGCATACACAGCAAGGACACAAACACATAGCGCACACACATACACACACACGCACAAGCGTAGCGCTGACATACACGCAGACACACACAGCTCAGACACGAAGACACACACGCACGCACATAGCTCAGACGCGGACACAAACACACAGCTCAGACACGAAGACACACACACACAGAGAGAGAGAGGAGAGAGAGCGCACGTTAAGCTTGCACTCGTTTTGCACGCATGTGACATGATACTGTAATATCCACTGCTGTATGGATATCTCTTATATTAATGTATATTAATACCGGGATTGAAGCGTCTTCCTTATAATTGTTCGGACAAGCGGCTGTGCTGATTAAGTGCATCTGAAGTGAATCGCTGTAATTCATTACACACATGCTAAACATGTTTAAAACATTTTAAACTTGTAAAACTCACTCTTGATCACGTTTGATGATGATTGATGATCCTAGCGAACTGAACACACCTTTTATTCCCGGCTGCTTTGTGCTCGTCCTGTCTTGATTATATGATTATACACGTGACTACCGGACATGTTAATGCGCGCAGCTGTCAATCAATATTGGTGGGTGGGGGGGACCGCTCTCCTACGTAAAATTGCGGTCGATCTGAAAACAGCTTCCAATAGGTCCACCGTTGTATGTTGTTAAATGTTGTTAAAAAAAAAAAAAGGACTGGGTGTGTTTATTTCACCCCAATATGACAGTTTATACACTATACTTACACACATTTCTGTCCAAACAGCTTGAAAAGTAGATTTTTCACCATAGTACCCTTTAATTAGAATGAAAACCATGAGAATAAAAACTGTAAATAAAATATTGGAAAGAAGGAAAAACATGTGTGGAAAGATGTGATGGGTTATTTTTTAAATAAATGTGGGGAAATAGAGGAATATGCATTATGGATGAAACTTAAGATAATATAATGAATGGGATTCCAGAGTTTTATAAAGAAGTTGTAAAAGCATGGGAGATTTTAGAAAGCATATTGATGGTACATTAGTAAAGAAGAGATTTTAAAGCAACCGCTTTTTTAAATGATTATCATTAAAAAGGGAATAACACTATTTTTTATAGAAATGGTATTATGCCGGAATAAAGCAAATTAAAAGATATCTTATATGAAGTGATACCTGGTTATGTACGAGGTGCAAGTAATAAAAGATGCAAGAATAGAAAACTATGAAAACGAACTAAAGGAGTTATTGAAAATCAGTTTAACAACTTGAAAAACAATATACCAAAAGAATGGAAGAAATGATAGAAAATAATTTGGATATGCACAGCGATGAAGGAATGGTGATTAACTGTAAAGAAATCAATGTTTTCAAAGATGGTATACGGAGATGTTTTATTCTTGTTTATGTAAAGATGTTTTGTTTCCCACAAACTGAAGAGTACTGGAAAAGATTATACCCAAAACTGAAAAAAGAGAATATGGCAAAACATGAGAGCTTGGTGGAAGAGTCCAAATTTAGAGAATTTTGATTAGATTTTAAGACAGAATTGTTTATTATGTGAATGATTTTAATGCATTAATTGTTCTCATGCTTTCAGAGTTGCTGTGGACAATGCCTACATGTTGCACAAACACCTCAAAACTTGCAGTCTAAGTGCCCATTAAGGCGGCCAGGGACACTGCTACGCTGCGTGAAACTGTGGCACAAAGAGATTGATTGTGGCACTTTGTCAGTGTTACTGGATCACTCGTACATGGAGCCAGAGAATTAAAGACTTGAGCCTGAGCGCACAGCCAAAGTGTCTAACCCACACCTCCAGTGGAGACTGCCACCTAAACGCAGCTGCCTTAGACCGATCGGCCATCCGGACATGCATGTATGGCTGGAGCTGTCTTATAGGAGTCACAAGGCAGCACCGTGACATGGAAGCTGGCGTTTCACAGCTTTCCAGCTCCAGCAGAATGCCTTGTTGGTGCAGTAGGCAGCGCATCAGTCTCATATTCTGAAGGTCATTAGTTTGAGCCTCACATGGGGCCATGGTGTCCCTTTTGGCACACGGGAGCACTTAGGTGACCGGGCGTCGTTCTTTCTTCACCTTCCATGCATTTCAAGCTTCTCCTGGCAAAAAAAGGCTACAGCCTCTCTGGAGGGCAGGCGGCATGACGTTCCAAAGAACATCTCCTGAGTCTGAAGCAATGATGGCAGATCTCCCATTCCTGTCACGTTATCGCTTGCATTTGACGTGGATCCGTCAATGTCATGACTTGACGTTGTGCGAGGATTTGACGAAAAGCCCTGCGAATGCCATTGCCTAAAAAATCAACGGCATCCCAGCACATTCCATTACATGGCGTTCCAAGACAATTCTGTTGATCCCTTTAGTGCACTTGCATTAAAGCACACATCCATTGTTTTGTTCACATGCTTTTTCCGAGTTTCAGTGGACAATGCATTGATGTTGCGCAAAAAAACTGCGACCTGAACAAAGAGCCCTAGATTGCTCGGCCATCCTGACATGCATGTGCGGCTGGAAGCTGTCTTGTAGGAGCCACACCTCAGCACAGTGAAATGGAAGCTGGGGTTTCACAGCTTGCCCAGCTCCAGCAGTCCGCCTTGTTGGTGCAGTAGGCAGCGTGTCAATCTCATAATCTGAAGGTTGTGCGTTTAAGCCTCACACGAGGCAGGAGGTGATTCCTTTTGGCACACAAGAGCGCATAGGTGATCAGGCGGCGTTCTTCATTCCCTTCCGTGCCGATTATGCTTCCCAGGGGCAAAAAAAGGCTATAGCTCCTCTGGAGGCATGTGACGTGACGTTCCAAGAACATCTGAGTAATGATGGCAAGATGTTCCAAGAACATCTCCTGAAGCAATGATGGCAAGATGCTCCCATTCCTGTCACATTATCGCTTGACGTTTGACGTAGATCCGTCAAATGTCATGACTTGACGTTGTACGAGGATTTGATGAAAAGCCCTGCCAATCCCATTGCCTTAAAAATCAACAGCATCTCAGGACAATCCACTACATGGCAGTCCAAGACAATTATTTTGATTCCCTTTGGTGCACTTGCATTAAAGCCCATGTCCATTGAGTTGCCAGAGAGTCGAGCCTTCTCATTTATAGCTCCTAAACTCTGGAATAGCCTTCCTGATAACGTCCGAGGCTCAGACACACTCTCCCAATTCAAAACTAGATTAAAGACCTATCTGTTCAGTAAAGCATACACTTAGTGCACCACTTAGGGGGCTTCCACACAGGTTATGCATCTTGTTGATATACACTGTGAACATCAGCTACGCTAATTATTTTCTTTTTCTCCATTTCCACCTGGGGATACTCTTCCCGAGGCCCTCAGACTATGCAGAGTCACTGATTCGATCCAAGACCAACGACGAGGATGATCCAAGGTTTTTTAATCCTGGACCTGGCCGAATCCTGAGCAGCTACTGTGATGGTCATGGAAAGTGGAGAACATGAGACTGATTCCTGTGACGCTCCAGAGACAGACGAGTCTTCGCTGAGGCCAGCTTCCAGCCTCCGCCACTGAGACTGCAGCTCTGCACAAGACGTTTGGCCAGCGGAGAAATTAAAATGGTCGTGCCCAACTGAGCCTGGTTTCTCTCAAGGTTTTTTTTCTTCACTTCCGCCTTTAGTGAAGTTTTTTTTTCCCTCTCCGCTGTCGCCACTGGCTTGCATGGTTCGGGATCTGTAGAGCTGCGCATCGTTGGATTTGCTCTTCAGAATTTGGACTCTCAGTAGTGAATATTGAACCACACTGAACTGAGCTCAACTGAACTGAACTTAAACACTATAAACTGAACTACACTGTTCCTATTTACTGTGACCTTTTATGTGAAGCTGCTTTGACACAATCTACATTGTATAAGCGCTATACAAATAAAGGTGAATTGAATTGAAGTTAAAGACTTCAGCCTGAGCGCACAGCCAAAGATGAGGGTTGTCAGAAGTGGGATTCGAACCCACGCCTCCAGGGGAGACTGCGACCTGAACGCAGCGCCTTAGACCGCTCGGCCATCCTGACATGCACTCTTGAATGAGCTGTCTCCTAGGAGCCACATTGCAGCACCATGACATGGAAGCTGGTGTTTCACAGCTTGCCCAACTCTACCAGTCTGCCTCGTTGGCGCAGTAGGCAGCGCGTCAGTCTCATAATCTGAAGGTCGAGAGTTCGAGCCTCACATGGGGCAAGGTGGTACCTTTGGCACACGGAGGTGACCGGGCGGCGCTTAGGTGACCGGCCGGCGTTCTTTATTCCCTTCCGTGCAGTTTATGTTTCCCCTGGGCAAAAAAGGCTACAGCCTCTCTGGAGGGCAATCCCATTGCCTTAAAAATCAACAGCATCCCAAGTCATTCCAAGACAATTTTTTGATCCCCTTTCCGTGCACTTGCATTAAAGCCCACATCTATTGTTTTGTTCTCAAGCTTTTCTGAGTTTCTGTGGACAATGCCTTGATGTTGCGCAAACACCTCAAAACTTGCAGTCTAAAGTGTCCATTAAGGCTGCCAGAGAGTTAAAGACTAGGTTTGTCAGAAGTGGGATTTAAACCCACACCCTCCAGGAGAAACTGCAACCTGAACGCAGAGCCCTAGACTGCTCGGCCATCCTGACATGCATGTGTGGCTGGAGCTGTCTTGTAGAAGCCACACCTCAGCACCGCGAAATGGAAGCTGGCGTTTCACAGCTTGCCCAGCTCCAGCAGTCCGCCTTGTTGGTGCAGTAGGCAGCGTGTCAGTCTCATAATCTGAAAGTTGTGAGTTTAAGCCTCACACGAGGCAGGGTGATTTCCTTTTGGCACACAAGAGCGCATAGGTGACCAGGCGGCGTTCTTCATTCCCTTCCGTGCCGATTATGCTTCCCGGGGGCAAAAAAAGGCTATAGCTCCTCTGGAGGGCATGTGACGTGACGTTCCAAGAACATCTGAGTAATGATGTCAAGATGTTCCAAGAACATCGCCTGAAGCAATGATGGCAAGATGCTCCCATTCCCGTCACATTATCGCTTGACGTTTGACGTAGATCCGTCAAATGTCATGACTTGACGTTGTACGAGGATTCGACGAAAAGCCCTGGCCAATCCATTGCCTTAAAAAATCAACAGCATCTCAGGACAATCCACTACATGGCAGTCCAAGACAATTATTTTGATTCCCTTTTGGTGCACTTGCATTAAAGCCCAGGTCCATTGTTTTGCCAAGAGTTAAAGACTTCAGCCTGAGCGCATAGCGCAAAGATGAGGGGTTGTCAGAAGTGGGATTCGAAACCACGCCTCCAGGGGAGACTGTGACCTGAACGCAGCACCTTAGACCGCTCTGCCATCCTGACATGCACTCTGAATGAAGCTGTCTCCTAGGAGCCACATTGCAGAACCATGACATGGAAGCTGGTGTTTCACAGCTTGCCCAACTCTACCAGTCTGCCTCGTTGGCGCAGTAGGCAGCGCGTCAGTCTCATAATCTGAAGGTCGTGAGTTCGAGCCTCACATGGGGCAAGGTGGTACCTTTTGGCACACGGGAGGTGACCGGGCGGCGCTTAGATTTGACAAAACGCCCTGTGAATCCCATTGCCTTAAAAATCAACAGCATCCCAAGTCATTCCAAGACAATTCTTTTGATCCCCTTTCGGTGCACTTGCATTAAAGCCCACGTCCATTGTTCTGTTCTCAGCTTTTCTGAGTTTCTGTGGACAATGCCTTGATGTTGCGCAAACACCTCAAAACTTGCAGTCTAAAGTGCCCATTAAGGCTGCCAGAGAGTTAAAGACTAGGTTTGTCAGAAGTGGGATTTAAACCCACACCTCCAGGAGAAACTGCAACCTGAACGGTTGGAGCTGTCTTGGAGCTGTCTTGCATTAAAAATCAACAGCATCTCAGGACAGTCCACTACATGGCAGTCCAGACAATTATTTTGATTCCCTTTTGGTGCCACTTGCATTAAAGCCCGTGTCCATTGTTTTGCCAGAAAGTTAAAGACTTCAGCCTGAGCGCACAGCCAAAGATGAGGTTTGTCAGAAGTGGGATTCGAACACACGCCTCCAGGGAGACTGCGACCTGAACGCAGCGCCTTAGACCGCTCGGCCATCCTGACTGCACTTTTTTTTTTTTTTATAATAAGGAATAATAATTTGAAATAAATAAATAATAAGGGAGAAAAAGGGGGGGGGGGCAATTAAGCAAAAGTAAATAATAAACCAGTAAAATAACATATGCTTACACGTCAGCAACACAACTATGTACATGTAGGGAGTGATCCATCCAATTTAGGTAATCTAAAGTCCAGGATTATGGGATGTTGCATAGTTGGTCCATTTTCCCAGAATGAAATAAATTGTTCCATTTTCTGATTTACAATGCGGTAATTTGTTCATTTTATACATTTCCATTGATAATTCCATCCACTCATTTAGAGTAGGGACTTCATGTGACAGCCATTTTTTTGGTAATGCTCTTTTGGACCGCTACCAATAAAATATTCATTAGATATTTATCCCTTTTTAACCATTCCTCAGGTATATTCAAAAAATAGAGTTTTACAATCAAAGGGTTTCACAGATTCAAAAATATTTGTAAGGTATTGTGTATTCTTTCCAATATTTTTAATAGCCGAGCTAGTCCCAGAAAATGTGATAATGATTCGCCTTTTGATTTCCGCATTTCTCCAGCACATAGACAAATTTCCAGCATGATATGATTTCTGGGAGGGTGTGATAAAAAATCTTATTAAACTCTTCCAACCAAAATTCCCTCCATTTCTGTGATTTAGAACATTTCCATTGACACCTCCATATTTTGTCCATTCATCCTCAGTTATAATAATTCCCTCTTCGTTCTCCCACTTACGTTCTAATGTAGGTAGTTGAGTGTGGTTTTAAGATTACAACAACATTTGTAATACCTGGAGATCATTTTACTTTGAAGATCTGACTTATACGCTTTTCTAACAATCCGTTAAGCCGTCCTTGTTTCCAACCCATTTCCATCAGTTTGTTAACAAAATGTCTCATTTGTAGTAGCTATAAAAATCTGGTGCTTCTAATGAATATTTCTCTTTAAGTTCCAAAGCTGTCTAATATACCATGTTCAATAGGGTCACACAGAGCCGTAATCCCTGTGTTAATCAATCTTGAATCGAGTGTCTAATTTATTTGTGTAAATTCTGAGTCATATGCACCACCATTTAAGTGGCATAATCTCATTTTAAGTTTATGTTCTGTTATTATAGATCTCCAAACATTGAGAGTGCATTTTATCCATTGGTTGTCAATAGCCTTAATATGGTCTTGTAGTCCTATCGCCAGGGTTGCCTGTATAGGAATTGAGGATATTCTCTGCTCTATGTTTTTCCATTGGGCTTCATATGATGGGGTTACACCAGCATATTATGATTCCCATCTGTGCTGCACAGAAATAGTCTCTTAGGGAGGGTAATCCCCAGCCCCCTTCTTCTTTGGTTAGCTGTAATGTTTTATAACAAACTCTAGGTTTTTTACCCTGCCATATAAATCTTGATAACATTCTATCCCATTCATTAAAACTGTTTTTGGTTAATTATTATAGGTATGGTCTGGAAAAGGTATAATAATCTAGGTAAGATATTCATTTTTATAGACTCAATACGTGAGCTAAAATCAAAAAAGGGGATTAAATTCCATCTTTCTATATCCTCTTTCATTTTTTTAAGAGTAGGCTGATAGTTACACTCAAATAATTTTGTGAGATCTTTTGGCATAACGATGCCAAGATATTTGAATGATTCTGATTGCCAATTCAACATGAATCTATTTTTAATTTCTCTTGGCACTCTGTAATTGTATGAAAGTATCTGTGGTTTTATTATATTAATCTTATAGCCCGATAGGTGACCAAATATTCAGTGACTGTATTGGTTCCGGTAGTGAATGTGTTGGTTGACTCAGGTATATGAGAATATCATCTGCATAGCAAGCCAATTTGTGTTCTGTTTTTTTTTTAATGTAATTCCTTTAATATCCTCATTCTGTCTAATGTACTGTGTTAATGGTTCTAAATATACGCAAATAGTAATGGTGACCATGCACATCCCTGCCGTGAACCCCTTCTAAAGTAAAAGAGTTTGATAAATATCCATTGATTTTGATCCTTGCTGTGGGTTTATTATATAGGGACTGTATTGTTTTTATAATTGTATAATTAAAACCAAATCTGAGTAATACTCTGTAAAGGAAAATCCAATTGACCGAGTCAATGCTTTTTCAGCATCAATACTTATGATAATTGATTCAGTGTTATTTGTATGTATAAGATTCATTATGGTAGTGTCCTCCTTATATTGTCTTGTGTTCGTCGTTGTCTTATAAAACCTGTCTGATCATTATGTATTTGCATAGGCATAAGTTCTTCCATTCGCTTTGACATAATAGAGGTAAAAAGTCTATAGTCCACATTTAGAACAGATATGGTCTGAAAGACCCACATTCCATTTGATCTTTGCCTTCTTTTGGGTACGGCTGATATTATTGCCTCCTTCCAGCTAGGTGGGGTTTGTGCTTGTTTAGAACCCAATTTATGTAGGAAGCATGATAGGAGTTAGTTGATTTCTAAATTGCTTATACCATTCTGTTGTATAGCCATCTGAGTCCAGGTGATTTGCCTGTTTAAGTTATTAATTGCAAGTTTTAATTCCTCCTCAGTTATATCAAGGGTCATTCTTCTATTTTGTTCTTCATTAATGTAGGTAATTTTATGGAATTCAAGTAATTATCAATTTGAGTCACATCTCCCCCGGAGCTCTAGAATGTAGAGTTTTATAATATTCTTTAAAAACTTCCTGAATTTCATTTTGTTGTTTCTTATCGTTTTGGTTTTGGGGTCTCTAATTTTGTGAATTGCTGTTTTTTCTTCTTCAATTTCCAAGCCAATATTTTCATAGCAGTAGATCCACCTTCATAGTACCTCTGTTTTAGAACATTAATTCTTCTTTATCTCTTGTGTAGCCAAATCATTAATTTTGCCTCTAGTTTTCTTAATTTCATCTAGTATGTTTTGAGCTAAACTCACCTTGTGTCGTTTTTCTAACTCCTTAACTTATCGTGTAGCTCATCTAGCATTTTTTCTCCTTTTTTTCTTGTATGAAGATATTGCTATGAGTTTACTCTTAATACGGCCTTCAGGAAATCCCAAAAAATAGGAGGCGAGACTCACCATTATCATTCAAATCCAGATAGGAACTAATTTCTTTTTTAACTTGTTCCTTAAAACAGGGGTCATTGAACAAGCTTATGTTTAGTTTCCATGTAGTGTTCTTTGGTTGTAGGTCAAAATCAATGGATAAATATACAGGTGTAATGGTTCACTTATATCTATTGTTCCAATTTCACAAGTGTGTATTTTATCTTTATCTTTCCAACATTATAAATAGTCTATTCTGGTATATAAAGAGGGTGGGGCAGAATAATGGGTGTATCTCTTCTGTTAGGATAAAAATCTCTCCATACATCGATCAGACCAATGTCCTCAAATAGTGGTTTTAATCTTATTGTACAAACGGTTTCTTGTCATAACTTTTACCCTTCGAAGAAGTCTAATTTTGGGTTTTCAATGTACATTTAAATCGCCCAGACATATAAACAATAACTCCTCGTCTATGTCCTGTTTTATAAGATGAGAAAAATACATTTGAGAAACCTAGTTTCTTCAATTTTTCATGCTCTTTATCATTTAAATGAGTTTCCTGTAGGTATACTATGTGAGCTGTTCCTTCTTCATTTTGTTAGAATCTTGTTACGTTTGATTGGATTTAACACCCCGTTGACATTATAGATATGATTTTAACTTTTCCTTACCCATATTTATCTGAAGACCATATGTTTATGAATTGGCTATAAAGAACTCAACTGGTTCACTCCCTGAACAAATATGAACTACAAAATATATAGAACTCATAACAAGTAGCGGTATGATTCCAAGGCTGGGGTCTCTAACCTATGACCCATAATTGGGCTAGAAAAAACATCTAGCTGTGGGGGGAAGTCTATTTTCCATGTAGATATGGGGCCCCCGTTGCAGCATTTATTAGAGTCTGTGTGCATTTCACTCCTTGTGTATCCTCCCTTGTGCATATTCTCATTCATATAGGAAGAAAGACTCATGGGAAACTAAATGCGAGTAGGAAGAGAAAAAAAACAAACAAAAAAAAAAACAGTAATATTGCACTGATATATGCTCATCAAACTAAATATAGCACCACCTTTTCAGGGTTTGCATAGCTCACCAGATATTTAGAGTTAGTTTACATTTAAAGTTCATCTGAAGGGGATAAGGGTTGTCTTCTAAAAACTTGCAGCCTCTCCCTAATGTTCCTCTCTCGTTCATCTTCTGTCTCCTGTGGTTTCAATCCTCTCATCATCTCCCAAGCAGTACGGGATAGCTGTTCAGCGAGGCTTTCTTTCGGCGTGATGACATTAACGGGCAGTCCTCTGTCCTTCATATCTGAAGTCGCCTCCTCTGCCGTCTCATAAAATCGTGTCCCATCCTCGTAAAACACCTGAAGTTTAGCCGGGAACGGGGTCTGGAAGCGTATCTGCTTCTGTTTTAATACTAGTTTCGCCTCAGTATATTCCTTGCGTTTCTGCCAAACCGTCGGAGAGTAATCTTGATCAAAGTATATCGGTCTTTCATTCCAGAGCACCTTTTTTCCCCAGGCTTTGCGTAGGATCTCTTCTTTAATTTTGTAGCGGTGGAATTTGATTATTATTGACCGCGGCCTTTCTTGTCTTCTACCTGTTGGTTTCGGGGCCAACGCATGATGAGCTCTCTCAATACCGATATCTTGGTCGCGGAATATCCAGCACGTCAGGTAGAAATTTCTCTATAAACTGAGTCATCGATGCCCCCTCGGCTCCCTCGGGCACATTGTAGATCCTTATATTTTCCCGCCGTGACCTCCCTTCTTGGTCGAGCAGTTTATTTTCTTGTTGATTTATCACTTTATCATTTTGCTCATTACCTGTTCCATGTCTTGGACCCGGTCTTCTGCTTTTCCAATTCGCGTTTCCGCCTCCGCTATTTTTTGATTGACACTAGTGAGTTCGGTAATGATCTCACTTAGTTGTTGTTTTGTGTCTTTACGAAAGTCCCTTATCTCCTCCAGAACTTTTGTCAGACCTTGCCGCATCACTCAGGTGGGTAGCGTTGTTAGCATTGGCTTGCTATCTGGTCCATGTGCGTGGGAGCCGTTGTCTACGTTTTCTTCGTGAAAAGTTTCTCCTGCAGTGCACTTTTGTTTCCGTCCTTCTTCCATACTTGCCCCACTTATCAAACAAAACAAGTCAAGAAAATTATATTTTTGATGATTTACTGGGCTTGTAAACGATTTCTCCGAGGAGTCGCTGTTTAAGCTGCCATTCAAAGAGATGACGTCACCGGAAAACCCGACAAAGTATTTTTTAATCCACTAAGTCTAAGTGTTTAAAGCAGAAAATCTCAACATTCTAAACAAATAATCTGATGGGTATTTTGAGCTAAAACTAAACAGACACATTCTGGGGACACAAAAGACTTTTCTTAAATCTTGAAAAGGGGGTAAAATAGGTGCCCTTTAAGTAAAAAGTACCCATTACTACTACATGATTTAGTTTCACTAGCTGGGTCATTATAACTATAAAGTGCCTTTGATGTCCCACAAGATTGCATCAGTCCTATATGAACATAATGCACAATAATGAAACTCTGATGTTTTGATTATAATTGGTTAACTTTTATACACATGCAGGTAAAATTATAAGTGTTTTGAAATATGTTTTTGTCTGTTTTTGCCAAATTCTTTCATTGAATAGATGTGATTTTGTCATGTCCCACACACTGCTCACACAACTTCAGTGAGTCTAAAAAGTAGGTAAATTAGTTCAAATTAAAAAGATTTTTTAAATATTCTTATTATATTTAACAAATTATTTGACAAAAAAAAAAGTCATTTTAATAACTTTGATTTTGTTTTCATAACATTATAATCATTTTGCACGTGTCCTTGAAATTGCTGTCCACCCTGTCATGATGTGGCCCCTTTAAGAAACCCTCTGATGTACACATTGGCATCCCCGTGCCCATTTTGCTTTTCTTCAGAGGAGGTTTAATCATCTGCTGTGCACAAAGTAAATGTTTCGTATTTTTCCTCATATTGTTTGAAAATGAATGTTGTCAAGCTTAACTGTCATAGTGAAATATTAATTTTTATAAAAACTTTCAGAAATTAAAAATATAGCTTTTAAACCGTGTACAAAGACCTTAAATAGGGAAACACTTTACAGCTGCAGGTAAAACCTGTGTTGAATGCTGTCTTTAGCCAAAAATGTCCTCCTTGTCATTTGTCCATCCTGTTACAAATCTTTCCATGACAGGGTGGACATATATGCATTGTTATTGAAACTTTATTTATTTATTGAATATTTTATTGTGAATTAGTGAATGGTTTTACATTACAACACTTATACACACACACACATGCTGCAGCTGACTGCTTCTGCAGAGGATGCTGGGTAAATCTCTCCTCAGTCTTTAGCACAGTTTCACTGATGATCCAGAATAAACCATAAACCCAGCACAGAGCAGCTCAGTGAATGTGGTCTGGACTGAGTGGATGACCCTCATTGTGTCTCTATAGATGTTGTAGAAGATCAGAGTTCCTGCACTGTGATCCACAAACACTCCTATTCTCCTGCTGAGCGGCTTTACTGGGAGACCAGTGTGTGTGTTATTGTGTTTGAATGTGAAACTGGAGGAATCACAGCGCAAACTCCAGGACTGAGCATTACATCCAAACACACACTCAACACCATTTCCCTTCCTCCTGATGCTCTTATATAACACTGATATTTCCACAACACCATCTCCACTCCAGTCAGTCTCCCAGTAATAGCGTCCACACACACTCTCTCTGCACAAAACCTGAGGATGAACATCAAATCGGTCTGGATGATCAGGATACGGCTGTTTCTCTCTCACACGCTTTACCTCTCTGTTCTCCTCAGACAGGATGAGTTCAGTGTTTGCTGTGTTTGGATCCAGTGTAAGAAGACAGACATCTGAACACAAGAACACACAAATTTATAACCACAGCTGTGTGTGTGTGCGTGTGTGTGTGTGCGCGCGCATGTGTGTGTAGTCCTACATTTGCATGGTCCTGCTGTAATCCTCGTCTCTCCTCCATGATCCAGACTGTAATCGCACACACATATTTAGTCAGTAAACAATCATCAGCTTATAACACACACACACACACAGATCTCTTTGTCAGTGGGGTAAGATGGTCTTCCTTGTGTCTTGACATGTTCAGTGTGATTTATATTCTCCTTCTTCGTCCTGTTTCAGTTGTGATCAGAGCTTTGACATGTTGATGAGGAAACAATACTTGAACCCAACACTTGAACCTGCACACCCCTCTGTAAATGTGCAGCTGCGCCCCCTTGTATGCTTATGACAAGAGCTGTTGCCTATTTCTGCTTTATAAAGCATATAGTTAGAACTATAGTAGCCTTCTTACCTGTTGTAAATCACTCTGGCCTCAAACCATTTACTGGAATCTTCTAGAAATACGTTTTCAGCAACACTTTATAATAACGACACACTATCAACCATTATTAAGCATTAGCATATAGTGAATTCCTTATTTATTAAGCATTAGCATATAGTGAATTCCTTATTTATTAAGCATTAGCATATAGTGAATTCATTATTTATTAAGCATTAGCATATAGTGAATTCATTATTTATTAAGCATTAGCATATAGTTATTTTATTATCTATTAATCATTAACTCTACATTAATAGATGACACAGTTGTGCTCATTTTGTGTTCAGCCTTAGTTTGTGTTTTCTCTCCCACACTTTGTTTACGTTTGGTTGTTCAGTTAATAAAACCCCTAGACCGATCTGTTTGTGTTCTTCCTTATTTAATATTGTGACCATCCTCGTAACAATGATAAACCGCTGTGAGTTTCGTTATAATCAATATGAATAATCAGATCAAGCTGAATACAATCTTACATCAACAACACATGACAAGCAACGCGTTGATAAGAACAAATCATCATATTAGATAACAAACAACCCAACTAGTTGTTTAGCACATGTGCAATGCTGCTGTTATGTTAACACATGTAATATTTGTCCCGAGGCGATTTAAAGCAAAATACACAATGACACTCAAACATATCTACAATGATAAGGAACATGGTTACTTACTGAGATATTAACGCACAGCAATACCACATGAAGAAAGGACGGAAGGAATAAACAACGTGAGGAAAGCTCTATTATAGTGCACTGGGCAAGTATGAACAAGTTCCGCCCACGCATGTGCGAGGCAGACAGTTCTGTACAATTACGTAATTTATCGGCTTAAAGACAACGGACTAATTTAGACATCGGATCGATAAAATAAAAGACAAAATAGTAAAATAAACTACCCCGAGGGGGAAAACACTAACAAAATAGATAAACAAACAAACAAAACAAACTAGACTGGGCAGGCTGGCAGGGTTTAGGACTAGAACACATCAGGACAAGGCAACATACGACGACGAACTGGCACAGGACAGCAGTCATGAGGGGAATATAAGCAGAAGTAAATTAACACACAAACAGGTGAACATAATAAACTAATAATGGGTTAACAAGGAGGGTGGGACTAGACAATAGACAGGAGAGCACTTGACACAAAGAGACAACACAAGCCATGTGCTCACATAAAACGAGACTAGAACACGCAGCCAATGAGAGAACTCATTAACCACATGTTCATATGTCATGACAAGACAAGCACAACACAACAAAAGCACGCGACCACAATGTAAACGCAGAGCCACGTGCTTAGACAACACCAACATAAACAGTCGCAGGACACGAGCACACGAAAACACCTTACCGTGCGCTCACACATAAGCAACGCACATGTTTCATCTCAACACCAACCGAAACCAAAATCAAACCAGACTGAGACACTGAGAATGAAACAGCGCGATGCCGACAGAACAGAATAAAACACAAACACGAGTACAAGAGCGCGTGTCATCAAGCGGTAGCGCGCACTCATGACGGCGTGCACACAGAGACACACACAACGACAGAAAACAAGAGCTTGACCCGAGTAAACTCGAGCCGAGCACAACAGGACAGGACAACACAGAGCCAGTGTCCAGACTCTGCCACCAAAATAAGAATTTACAAGACCAGAGTGGCAGAACCCTGACACAACTATACTGTATGCGCTTAATTGTTACAGAAATAATTATAAATAACCTAATATTTTTATAAGTTAGGTCATAAATAAGAAGTGCAAATGAATATGAATGCATGTTTTTTTGGCTTTTCATGCTATATAAATAGTGTGATTACCACAACTAATTATAGCAACCAAAATAACAACTAATTTTAAAACAAGAAGTTGAAGAGCCCAACTAAAGCAGATGCTGACCTCCATCATGGTGACTTCAAATGAACAACAGAAATTTCATGAAGAACTTTTGTTCACGTGACAAAGTCAAAAATAAGTGAAGCTCCTGATGTTTGTGGAGTTGTGAGATTTTGAGAATTATTATTGCGTAATTATTTTTATTTTCATTAATTGTTATTTTATTTAGAGTTTTATTCTCAGTTAATTTCATCTTTGGTTTTGGCTGTGTTTTGTGTTTTTCTTTCCTTGAGTGATTCTGCTGTTAACAGTTGTTCATCAATAATTCTTAATCCACCTTTAATTAGACACTTAATTATCTCATTAACTTCATCACTGTGTTCAACCCTCTGTAGTGAGGACACTAGTGAGGAGTTTGCTGAGGTGGTTGTGAGGGGTTAAATATGTGAAATGTATTTTTAACAGAAATATTCTGTAAACTGAATTTATGAATGTAAAATGTTAAAAACAGTAGTTTACTGGCAACCACAGCTGCTGCTATAAATATACACCAGATTATTCGCTATCTGTCTTGATGTAACAGGGTTAAAATAACGTTTAATTGTCTTTCACCAAAAAGTGTTCTTTTGTTTATTTTGTGGTTGTTGGGAGACCTCTTGTGGCAACAGTGTGTACTTGGTTCTTTCACCTTTCACCTGCAAAGCAGAAGCTTTCACCTACAGCAGAAATGGTTGCTGAATGCAGTGAGGCGGTAGGTAAAATGTGCTCCAGCGAAAATGTGACAAATTCTGTATTGTAACACATGTTAATAACACATACAAGCCCAAAATGAACATTAAGTGAAGTTTTATATCAATCTATCAAGTGGTTGCCGTGTGTGACCAACTTTGTGTGGTTTAATTTGCTCATGTTATGTGTAGCTGGAAAGATACAATTATTATGAGCAGGGGTGAATTCTTACTTTTTGTTTGGTTTTTTTAGATGCATGTTTAAATGCATACTGTTGCCAGAGGATATACATTCTTGTTACAGGTATGTTGAACTTTTGTATATAAATAATGTTTTGTTAAAATGACTTTATGTGGCAACACAGCAGAAATGGTTGCTGAACGCAGAAAGGCGATGCATGCTTAAATGCATACTGTTGCCAGTGGATATATATTTCTATATAAAACAGTTCTTTGTGTCTGTGATTTGTGTGTCATCTGGAAGAGAAGAGTTACATCGATGCAGAAATCACCAAAACAAAAACATGTATATGCTCCACATACTTGAGTTTGTCCAGTGTGTAGTTTGGATCCTCCAGTTGTTCAGAGAGCAGCTTGACTCCTGAATCTCCTGGATGATTGTAGCTCAGATCCAGCTCTCTCAGGTGTGAGGGGTTTGAACTCAGAGCTGAAGACAGAAAACCACAGCCTTCCTCTGTCACCATACAGCCAGACAATCTACAAAAACACACACAAACAGTCATAAGCGGAGGGATAACAAACTCCAGGGTAAGGCTAATATATGCGCTGCCCTTTAATGCATTTAAAAAGATTTTGCGACCGTCCAAGAAGAGGTTTTAACAAAAGCACCGCCTATCAATAAATATCTAAAATATTCAACATGCACAATAAATTAGTTTATTATCTAACCCACTGATCTACACTACCGGTCAAAAGTTTGGGGTCTTTATTTATTTTTTATTATCATTACTTTTATTTAAAAATCAAATTAAAATTATTCTGTTCATCAAGACAGCATTTATTAAATATTTAAAAGTTGTTAAATATTTATTTATTACTTACTGTATGCAGTTTCAAATGAAATTATTACTCCTTGTTGCTTTTATTTCTATTACCAATAATAATCGTAATAATAATTAATATTAGAGAGGACGCAGCCCTTACAATTCTTCCGCCCTAGGCGGCCACCTAGGTCGCCTCTGGACACGGTGGCCCTGAGAATACGAAATCATTCTCTTTTTCACGAGGCCAATCGAAAACCAGACTTGTAATTCAGCAATAAATATTTGACCTTTAAAATGTAACACTCCAAATGATTGCCTAAACAAGATTACTACAGGCTAGACTACGCTACAATGAAACTACCAATTTCATTTAACACGTTAAACCAGTGTAATATATTATTATACCCCTCTCGTAATACTTATTTGTCATTTTATTACTTATGTCATTGACCAGCAAATCAGAATAGTCCGCTGGCCAGCAATTTTGGTTTGGTTTTCAGAGCAGCTGCGAACTCCATTTTTAAAAAGCCGCGCATCAGTGCAACGTGTGGGGTTAGACAGTTCCATTTCTGTGCAGAGGGGACTTTAAATTTGATTAACAAACTTACATTAGCTAAAGTGTTGTGTTAATCATCAACATTACATTACATTCATATTACGCCTTACACCGGTTACATGTTATCAATGCATTTTTTTTCTTTGCTGCTATCTCCGTGGTCTTCCCCAGCCTTACACACGCTCCGCCTATGCAAACAGTCCACGTCACATTAGTTTGACAGCCAATGTCACTAACACACAGTCACCTGTGCAGAAGCTGATATTTGCTCTAGTTTTAGTCACAAAAGCAAATACGGAAACACTTTACTTGAAGGGGTGTTCATAAGACTGTCATGACACCTTTATAATTATGTTGTGATATGAATATGGATGAGATGTTATGAATGCTTAAGACAATTGTCATTAAGTCTCATTAGCTCAGTTATGCCATTATAAATACAGAGATGACATTGTTTGCTGTCTGTGTTGTGTAACTTGACATTGCCAAGCCAACTTCATAAATCTGTCATAAACATAATTGTCATGAGGTCATTAGAATTGTGTCATGAATTGTTTTATGATCATTTCTTTTAGTGGAAAAAATCAAATTTGTCATTAAAATTTCACAATAAAACTGTCAGTTTGCTTTCAAATAAATGTAAAACAGCATCATGAATGTTTAATGACATTAATTACATTATAATGACGCTGTTATAAAATTCATGACACAATTATAATGTCCACTAGAGAATAATGTTTATGGCCACATATTTACATTGAGTGATCAAACAGGTGCAGAAGTTTCTGTACTGGCTCTGCTACCTGACCCTCTAGTGCAGTGGTTCTCAAACGGTGGGCACGAGTAGGCTACAGGATGGGAGGAAAAGAACGGAAAAAAAACAATGTGCAAATTTGTGATCTTTGTTCGGATTCATCGGATCTATTTTCGCTGCTAAAATAGACCAAAACAGTCATTATTTCATCAAAAATATATAATATAATTAAACATTTTATACAATATATAAAATATACCGGGATTCCGAAGCGGTGATTTGACTGACATGAAAAGTGACCAATCACAGTTGACCTTGTCTAGTTTTGCGTGAAACGTAAGGGTGGGAACAAAGGCCTGTCTGTGTTACAGTGTCAGAAAATAACAACTTATAAACAAATGTTTTATTGGATTAATGCTTTTCGGATGTTTTCACTATAGAGATGTCTTTGTTATTAGCAAGAGTAATTAAACCGCGGACATCCTGCCATTTTGACGATCTACACGTTTCGCTCTCTTTTCTCCGACGGCAAATTTACTCGCCTCTAACCTGTCACGCTTCTGAAGCCTGGTTTAATACAGTCTGAATGTCGGCATAGGAATGCGGGTATTGCGTAACTATTAATTACTGCAAATGTCGCGAGTGCTTTATTTTAACACGAGAGCGCAGTCATGTATGTTAATTGTTAAAACTGGATATGCGAGGTCTTGAATAGGCTTTTTCAAATGAACTGCAAGTGCTCTCTTATCATCGCGTGTGTGTTCTCAGACTGTATACAATTGCGATCGCTTAGAAGTAGAAATTATTTATCTTTGCTCCTTGACTAAACTTAAAACTAAACTTTAAAAACTATCAAGAATTTAAAATTAGATTGATGCATGGCCAATGACAATGCTAACGAACTTATTTGGCTGTATTATGAAGTGAAACTTAGTTTAGCAGAACTTTTAGCAAAGGTGGAAATTTTTTATTTCTTCACGACAAAATAAATATGCTAGAAATGTTTCTGGATGAGGTATATGTGTGATTTATACATAATAGCGGTATTCTGCTCTGTCTGAAAGCATCACTAAATTGTGCAGGCATTACAGGTCAAACAATCTGTTGTTACATTTATCAAAATAAACAATAAGGCTCTTAAAACACTGCTTTGAGAAATGTAGTGTTGTCATATTTTAAATACCTCAAGTGAAACGAAGTCATTTGTTTTATTATTTTATTACTGAGTGTTCTTGTCTTTTTTGTAAATTATTTTAGTTTAAGATCAAGTGTAAAATAAAATATTGTATAGACAACATTAAGCAACTAATAAAAACAGTGTAAAATATGTAAATAAAACCCTAAATTAAAATCTCATAACATAATAATATAAATAATATATAAATAAATACTGGGGCCACAACAGCAATAAACTGGCTTTAAAATGATGACTTTTCGGTTTATAGTTTGATTATTTGAAGTGAGTGCACAAAACAGCTCTTTTAAGACATGCTGCAAAAATCCCAGAGAAGATGAATCAATGATGTTATGAGCTGAAATTTCACAGACACTTGAGATAAATATTATATCTGGTAAAAACAGGTGCCCTTTAAAACCAAGACTTTTCTCATATTTGACATCACTTCACACTTGAAAATAAAATACATGGCAAAAATAAAATACATGGCAGCATTTTTTTTCTCATGTCATCATTCTTTGTGGTATTTTCAATGTAAAAGTAAAATGTGGCAGCATTTATTTTAGAGAAACTGTCTTTTTTTATTTTACCTCAGTGTCTCCAGTTTACAGTGTTGACTCTTCAGTCCATCAGAGAGAAGCTTCACTCCTGAATCCTGCAGGTCATTGTTACTCAGGTCCAGTTCTCTCAGGACACAGTTTGAGGATTGTAGAGCTGAAGACAAACTCTCACAGCACCGAACAGTGAGATTACAGCCCTGTAGCCTGTGTAGAAGAAAAACAGAAATAATGAATTAATAACAGAAATAATTTTGTGTTTATCTAGCTGGGGTAATCCAGAGCAGAAACAAAAACAATTAAATGTTGTCTTTTAATTTGAGCAAAGGTAAAAACAATATATGGACTATGTAAATACTGAATTTAAGGGAGAATCCAAGGCTGTAAAATAAACATAAAAGTTTTCTTTAGTTAACAATTCACAATTTTGTGTGATAATTAATAATTAGTTATTATTCAAAACTTAAAATCAATATTTTATATCCCTTTTTCAAGCTCATGTTAACGTATTAGAGCTGTCAGTTTTGAAATGCACACTATCTATATTTCACAGTTCAATGTGTTTACAGAAATGAGAGATTATATTATTGTATTGTGTAAAAATAGTCAAAGCATTGAAAAGAAAGTCTAAAAATGGAGTAAACATAAGGAGAACAGATATTGTATACAGCAGGAGATCAGTAATACATATTTGATGTGAAAGCACAAATAGTCTGTGCTGTTTCTGCCCTGCATGCATATAACTTATGGGTCGCAGATGTGTTGCAAATCGATGTGTGAAATGAGCATAAGTGTAGACATAAACTCTTACAGTGCTCTACTAGTGTTTTTGACCACTGGTATCAGCCTCATCAGTGCTTCATCAGACCTTCTGTATTTCTGCAGTTCAAACTTCTCTTGAGTCTCTTCTGACATCAGGAGCACGAACATCAGACCCGACCACTGAGCAGAGGACAGATCCTGTGCTGTAAGATTTCCTGAGCTCAGACTCTTCTGGAGTTCCTCCACAAAGTCATCCTTCAGTTCATTCAGACAGTGGAAGAGGTTGATGGTCCTCTCTGCTGATTTCGTCTTCTCTATTTTCTTTTTAATATAGTCAGTCGTGTCTTTGATCTTGTCAGTTTTAAGCATCAGTCCTGGCAGGAGCTGCTTCAGGTTACTCTGATTAGACTCCAGTGAGAGACCCAGCAGGAACCGGAGGAAAAGGTCCAGGTGTCCGTTCTTGCTTTGTAAAGTCTTCTTGACTGCATCCTTATGAAGTTGAAACAGGGTCTTTGTAGACAGTTTCCGTGTCAGTTCATTTTTCCTGGAATCAAGAAATGGATTTGCTTTCTTGTCTTTGTAAGTGAAAAACACATAGAGAGCAGCAATGAACTCCTGAACGCTGAGATGTACAAAACTGTAAACCTGTTCCCCTGAAAAGGGGTTTTTCCTCCTGAAACATTTCGAGTACATAATCCAGAGAACACAGACCCTTCCTTGACATCTAGGCCACACTTCTCCAGATCTGTTTGTAGAATATCAGTTGTCCTTCCTCCAGCTGTTAAAGGCCAGTTCCCCAAGCTTCAGAACAATGTCATCAAAAGACCTGGCATTGGCTTCAGGTTCAGAATCATTGCTGTATTTTTCTTTCATCTGTTGCTTTTGAGACAGTAAGAAGTTGATGTACATCTCTGTGAGAGTTGTGGGTGTTTTTTCATTGCTCTTTTGACCCAGCAAACGCTGAAGAACAGTGAGAGAGATCCAGCAGAAGACGGGGATGTGGCACATAATATACAGACTCCTAGATTTCTTGATGTGGCCGATGATGTTTCCAGCAACCCCAGGACTGCTGTTTTTGATGAAGTACTGCTCCTTCTGCTCATCATTGAATCCTCGCACCTCTGTCACCTGATCAATGTAGTTTTGGGGTATCAGACTAGCTGCTGCTGGTCTGGATGTAATCCAGATGAGGGAAGAGCGTAGCAGCTGTCTCTTTAAGAGATGTGTTATTATCTCACTCACTGTCATTTCCTTATCAACATCTGTAAATCCATCATCCTCCTTAAAGTTCAATTGAAAGCGGTATTCATCCAGTCCATCAAAGATAAACATGACCTTACCTTGTTCTTCAGGAAGAGAGATCAGTCCTCCAGGTCTACTAAAGAAGTACTTGTTAAGCAGACCTATGAGACTGTACTTTTCTTCTTTAATCAGATTCAGTCTACGGAACGGCAGTGGAAATATGAAGAGTATTTCCTGATTGTCTTTTCCTTCAGCCCAGTCAAGGATGAATTTGTTGACAGACACAGTCTTTCCCACTCCTGCGATCCCCAGTGTCAGGACTCTTCTGTTTTTTCGATCTTTGTCAGGCTGAACTTTAAACATGTCATTACACTTGATTGGTTTATCCTTGGCTGTCTGTTGGTTGTGTTTTAACTGCATCTGTATCACCTCATGGTCATTCTCTCTTCCTCCAATCTCGTTCTCCACCACATATAGATCAGTGTAAATATCATCCAGGCACTTCTGACAACCCGTCTGTGAATTACCAATTAATATCTGCTCATATTCCTCCTTTAATTTGTCCTTTAGTTCATGGCTGGTGTTTGTGTAATCAAGAGGAGAAGATTTACAGTTCTCTGGAGCTGCACCTTTAAAAGAGAGAGGGAAAAGTTGTAAAACATGATTATGTCCTGTGCTTCCCTTTATGAAAAAGAACAATTGCAATTTAACAATTTAAACAAATTTAGATGAAAGAAGACAAACAATATATTCACATTCAGCACAACCAGACATGCAGCTTCCTGAAGCCCACAAATGTTGATAATGTGAAATTCAGGCACCCAACTACATGCATTAGCATTATGATTGACAATCACTGTTGTCCATAGCAATGCTGAATTTGACTGTTTATCTGGTTAAATAGCTGTGCAATACATGTTATGACAATACATCTGACTCAAAAACCATTGCTAGGACAGGGTTTTAACATGAAATATTTGAACTGATAAAAACATGTCAAATGATCACATTTGTAAAGTTTGACAAGGAATTAAACAATACCTTGCTTATGTGTATTCTCCATCTGATCAGCCAAGTCATTCTGCTTTATTTTTCTTAGTGTGTCCACTGTGATCTTCACAGCTCTTTCTGGTCCAAACATGACACCATCTTATCCACTGTCTTCCGCCTGTCTGCATTCTCCATTTCAGCTTTTGAAAAATCTCTATGGTCATTTGTTAAATACCACTGAAAGTCCTTTAGTTCATCTTCTACCAGTTCATCCAGTGAGTTCTTGAGCAGCTGTTTAACATTCGCCATGGTGCTTCATCCATTCACAGCTACAGGACAAGAGCAACATCTGAATTAGTTTCACAATTAACATATGGACCTAAGCATTTATTTATTATTTGAATAATGAAAATGACCTGTGAGTAGAAACTTGACATTTCACAAAGCTGTGTTTTGAAAATTGATTGTCGCTATTTTAAGCTGTACTTACTAACCAGGAATAATATAGATGTTTATCGTTCCTCTACTTAACTGGTGTCTTGAGCAGAAGCTCTGTAACTTATCTTCCTGTATCATCTTACAGAAGTGTTTTTTTGATGTTCAACTGGTTAAACCACAACCATTTTAGAAACTAATAAAACCAGTTTTTGTCTGAAATATGTCTGTAGGCACATGTGGTTGCATGTGTTACCGTCATGCAAGTTAACAAATATGTGTTGCACATTTATGCAGGCAGGCTTAAAAAAATAATAATAATAAGTTTTAATCGTTTAACTGAACCGGGAATCGATTATTATGAGTATCCCTACTCTGGTGTAGTGACTGGAGAGGTGTACCACTGAGCCATCCAAATCAAACAATTCTGACTTAGCAGCAAACAGTCAACTGAGGCTCTTCTTAGATTGAGGTACACAAATGCTTAAACAGAAAAATAAACATAAAAGGATAACCACGATGGGAGCAAATAAAAAATTAAGCAATAAACAACATGTAAAACAAAAGGCTTATTAGGTGTCGATGCCGACCAAAGAGTTATTGCACAAAAGTTGAATCAAGAAATCCAGGATAAGAGGAAAAAGTCCAGCTTGACCTAGTTTAATTGGGTTCTCCTGGCTATGAGATCAATCACAGTATCAATGATGCAAATATGGATAAAACCCATCAGAGCCAATCAGATAAAAAGTTAAAACACACTACTCTTTAGCACCAGTCTGGTAACTCCGACTGATCTGGGAACTCCCTTTACTGTCATACAGAGATTCAATGGAAATATGAAGAGGCTTATTAAAATAGTTGCCTTAAATTTGACCAGTGGACATTCATCCTACTGAGGAAATGTATTGATTATTCCAAACACTCGATATTGTGGCTGCAACTTTTGAGTCAAAAATGTTGAAAGTTTACCTACTTATCAGCAGCAGGTGTTCATAATCAGGGCTCAATCATCACTTAATTAATCCCTTAGTTGTCTCATTAACTTTAACTCTGCTGCTAACTTAAGCTGCAGTCACACTGAACTTTTCTCCCCATAGACTTCCATTGATACACACACAAATGTGTCAGACTGGAAACGCAAGCTCGTGTGACAAGTTTCACAGCTCACTGCATTGGAAAGTTCAAACTTGGTGAACTCTGACCTGCGAAATTGCATCACATGATGTGTGAGACCAATAGAAGATCAAAACATGACCTCTCTGGACAGAAATTTAAATATGGACCAATCGCTCACTTTTTTTTAGAGGGCACATAGTTTACCCCTTTTTTATGATTTAATATTAATATTATGGTTCTTCTGAGTGTGCCAGTTTAGGTTCAGTTCAAAACACAATTCAGATTTTTTTATTATAATGTGTTAAAAAGTGTCATTTTGGGAGGGTGTCCAAAGCTCGCTGTTTTAGGGGTGTGTTGCTTCACATGAAAATTAGTTACAAGGGGGCAGGGCCAAAAGCTCCCCCGCTCTGTGTTTGGCAACAGACAGGCAGAAAGACAGAAGCAACTTGAGTGAGAAGACCAGCATTCAGCCATACATGTACAACTCAGACACAGACCAAGCAGAGAGTACACATCATTTGTGTCTTTGTATAGTTTTACAGCCAACTGTGTGCTAGTTTAAAGTTCTGAGCTTGTACACAGAGACTAATCACCACGCACACTGAATAACTTTGAACTGAGGCACCGGATGATCGCTTAGAGCCACGGCACACTAGACACGCACAACCGTACTCCTATGTCAAGTTGCGTTCGATCTAAAACCGCTCCAATTGGTCCACCGTTTTTATGTTGTTTAAATTGAAAAAAAAAAAGGACGGGTTGTGTTTATCTCACCTCAATATGATGGTCTATACACTATACATACACAAATGTCTGTCCAAACAGCTTGAAAAGTTGTTTAGGTAATTAGTGTATGTTTCTGTTGTTTTCTTTTCATTTGAAGGTTTAAATCATTTTACTCCCTCCCCTTTTTTGGCCGTTTCCACTGTCAAAAGGCGTACCGAACTGTACCGTACCCCTTTTTCGGCACCCTTTCGTAAGGGTACCAAACACGAGAAAGGGTACCAAAAGGCGGAGCCACACGCGCAGCTGAACGTTATTGGTTTACAGAGATATGTCATTCGCTCACGCAACAAGCCAGAATGAAAACAAAAAATCTGCTATGTTTAAAATACACAGCGAGAGATTACAGCGGAATTATAAATACATATAATAATGAGCCATGGTCGACCTGGGCTCAAACAAAGCTCGTCATCGTCTTGATGAACAGCCACAAAGCCATGGAGTAGAGTAGAATCTACCCTGTGCCTTTTTTATGAGGCAGTCTGAAGTGCGAGTGGTTTTGCTTTCTTCCTTGCGTTGCCGCGCATCTATATCTGAAATAACAAACTTCTTGAGCTGATGATAATAACCTGCGCTTGATTATTGACGTGCTTTTGAAACCCGATCCTGTCAGAAACTGACAAACGCAAGAGTGAAGCGCGAAAAAGCAAAGGAGAAGCTGGAAAAAAGGAGCACATTATTTTTTCAGCAAACATGAACAAATTGCCATGTATAACTATTATCTTCACCTTTTGGACTAATATGAACTGGGAATGATGGAATTACTGTCTAACAAAGGCTACATGTGCTGCTGAAGCCTGTGCTCAGCCTGATAGTCTGAGGGAAGGAAAGTTTCTTCCCTCAGACTATCAGGCTGATGAACACTTAACACACCCTACACAAACTCTTCCACACCCCTCACTGCACACCATCAACATGTAGCATGCACTGCACTTTAACCTATCCTTGATACTTAAAACAATACTGCCTACAGCTATGTGTACACCTATTCATTATACATATTGCTGTCAACACTGCCAATATTACATTGTCCTGTTTGTTTTTGTTTTTTGAGAGTATGCTGTTGTATGTTGTTGCATTTTGCACTGTCGTTGTATTTGCACTGTCTGTATTTTGCACTGTCTGGAGCCAGCATCTAAGCTTTTCACTCATCACCGCACATGTGCTGCTGATGATGTGACAATAAAAGTGATTTGATTTGAAGATTACAGAAACAGATAAGAGGTTTTTGCTGACTGTAGGCTATATTTTGTGTTGTTTTTGAACCTAAATAGGATGAAATGTCTGCTGTGTGTAGTTCTTCTGTAGTTGGTAACATATCGGAGACTGTAAGGGTCTGTATGTGTTCATATATGTTCATTTATTTAATATAATTACAGACGTTACAGTAGGCTGTTTCACACTGTCATTGATCTGCAGTTATAATCAACTCATGTTCATTGAAAAGTTAGTAATAAACATTTCTACACAAGTATTTATGTGTGTTAAGCATCTGTTTTATGAGAAGTGCTTCTCATATGATATACAAGTGACCTGTACAGCTTTATTGTAGACATTTCCTCCAGCAAGAATGACGTCGACTGAAACTTTCTGTCATACACCACGCCCACCAAAAGGGTACCCTTGGTAGTGGAAATGCAAGCCTGATAAAGGTGACCCGTACCGACCCGAACCAAACCGTACTGTACAAGTCAGTGGAAACGAGCCATTAAAGGCTGCTTTTGTTTGTTTTTATGCTTCTGATTTTACTTTTATCATTTGTACATTTGTGAAACTACTTTAACATAAATGTAAACATGTTTGTCATGTGAGGCAGAGGACTGCTACTTGCTCACCTCAACTAATTTTACTTTACTCTTTTGGTCTGTTGCTCTGTTACCTTAGATAATTAGCATCAGAGACACAACAATATAAATACACCACTAAACCTTGTGCTAAAGTGTGTCATTGTAATGTGCGTTACTAAGACTGTAACAAGTACAATATTACTAAACTTGGAAAAGTGATCTGATATTTTTCTGCATTACAGCAAAAACTAATATATTACAGTAATTGCTTTACTTTTGTAATGTGTTACTCTCAACACTAACATTAAAAGCAGAGCAAAAGCCTCCATTGCTGATAGATAGATAGATAGATAGATAGATAGATAGATAGATAGATAGATAGATAGATAGATAGATAGATAGATAGATAGATAGATAGATGGATGCGCACATAATGAGTGTGCTAGTGAATACCAATAGCCGTGTTTCCACTATAATGCCTAAAGCGAGCGTGCCAGGGCCAGTCACGTTTCCACTGTCACTTCCGGGGCCTGATCGGGCCAAAGCGGGGCTTCCTCAGGGTCAGCAAGTGGTCTTTTTCGACCTGCTAAATACCTTGGGCCAAAGAGGCCAACTGGGGCTTCAGGGCAGAGTGGAAAGAGAGGTGGAATTTGCCTGAGGCTGGTAAAGTTGGTGTGCCAATACACTAGTTTTCAGATCGCACACGAGTACATGTGCCAAACAAATAGCCTAAATAAATAAATAAGGGAAAGAAAAACATAAAGCTGGCCAGTTTAAGATAGGCTACATCATAAAACCCCTTATAGGTTAGGGTTTTTTTTTGCTTATAATCGCCCTTATGTTTCCCTTTTAAATGTAAGGCTGTTGCATAAAATAATAAAGTAGTTTTGATTCAATAAGTAATATTTCTTTGCAACGTCCTCCTTGATGTTTCAATTACGCATAATAATCTTTACACCATAATAAAGACACAGCAGCCAGAAACAGTTGTCGAGAGTTTTTGTTAAGTTTAAAAGGTGTGTTTGTGCATGAAACGTGCGTGTTTAGATGCATGTGTGTGTGTGTGTGTGTGAGAGAGAGAGACCAGGTGAAAGAGCGCTCACTTGACAGCTCTGTTGATGCCGCGAGCAGCTGGGTTTCTTTTTTTATTTATTTATTTTGACGATAATAAAATATAAATACAACTGAAAGACATCAAATTTACAAATTACCTGTCCACTTTTGTAGGCTAAACACAATATAGTGTCATATCTAGATAAAATAGCCTAAGCTATATTGAAATCATTTAAAGGATTACAAATATTGGATATAATAAAATCACATTAAATATTAAACCAATATAAAACAAACAAAAGCTATAACAATTTAGGTATATACAATACAAATTATTTAAACCGTTTTAGCCATTTTAAACTTTTATTTTACAAATGCCTGTCTGATAAAAAAGATTTCAGATATTTTCTAAAAACAATTAAGTTTTGAAATATTATTTAAAAAGTATTTGGATAAGACGATATTAATAAAATCGTGCAAACAAAGCATTATTTGGTTGAGTAAAATCAAAAACTACATTCTTTTCTGTCATCCAGTCCTGCACAGCACAGCACACTTTATAAACAGATTGGGAAAGGCTGCAAGTAAAAAAATGTGTTTTATGTCCTCAAACAAGTGTTTAGGTTTTTATATGACGTGGTAAAATTTAAAAATGAAATTATAAATGTGGAGCTTTATTAGTGGATAGCTGCTGAGCGCAACGAAATATAGGCTATGGTCTATGTTTTATTTCTTGCTCTTATGTCCTGAAAGACAAGAGTTTCCTTTACTTAAGATAACCGAGTAATATGCAACATTGCTAAATTATTCTCATAATTAAAGGGAAATTACCTTCATTATTATTTCATGCAAAAATGCTTGTTTGCGTTTTTTCAGCCGCACGTACATTTACAGCCTGTTTCTAATTCCGGTTGTTCAAATTCACCAAAAGCATGTTGATTGGTGGTCCACAAAGCAAAACCTATGCTTATTGGTTGAGAGAGATTGAGTTTGAACCAATCTGGGCATGGAGGAGAGTCAATGCATCATGTCTGGTTTGTTCGGAGACACAAGCCACGTGCATTCCGTTGTGAAATCAGCGTTGTCAAAATGTGATGACGTAACCACACTGCGGAGCAGTGAATGTAATGTAATGTGTTATGTCGATGGAAAACTGAGACTCTCTTCTTTATGCCAATCTTTGAATTGTACGGATCAGATCAGCAGATCAAAAGTTATTAAACATTTAAGAACAATACTTATTTTTAGCTGCGGGCGGCTGTTTGTGTTTTTAAGGGTTAAGTGTCATATAGCTTAGGGAAAAATTTATATGTTTCAGGTCTCCCTGGAGCATTTGGGCTGAATGTTTGACGCCGTCTAGCTGTAACACGGGGAGTGACACAGATAACTGAGGTGAGGATCCACATGCAGGTTTATTCGGCAGTCAGGCAAGCAATGGTCAACACGGGTGCAAACAGATGTATATAGACAATCCAGAATCGTGGTCAAAGTATCAGGCAAGAGGTCGAAAGGCAGGCGGCAGACAGGGATAACAAGATTACAAGGCTAGGGTAAACACACGGAAAAACAAGACAAAAGAAAAGCGTTGAAATGTCACTTACAGTAAACAAGACTCGGCTATGGGAATGAGTGAGTGTGCTGCTTAAGTAGTGTGTGTAATCAGTCTTTGACAATCCTCAGGTTATCCAATGTCTAAAATATCCTGAAGCAGCAATACTGTTTTGTACTGTCGCATGAGATTCCGGCTCTTTTAAAGATAAAGATATAAAACATTAATGCACATCACTTGCCAGTAACTTATTTAATGAATGTTCCTGTAAGAAAACATTGTAAATCCGGCAACCACAATATGCAAACCCATGGGAACAATTGTGGTCGGAAACAAAGTTCACAGGTCTGTGTTCTCTGAACTCTTCTCAAGCGGTTGACTTCTCCATTCTGATTGCTTGCCGCCGAACCGCATCATAGCCTATTACCATAAAGTTGACTTGATTTCAACTCTCCTCGACGCCCACACCGGCGAAGACGCGCCGTGCTGCTTCTCGCTGCCGGCTCTCATTGAAAATGAATGACTACTTTGACACTCTCGCCGCTTTTGGTGTGAACGTACGGTTACAACGAAGTTACTGTTACTGTTCACTGCATAAATAAAGGGCGTTATCATTATCTCACTCTAATGCTGCTTCTCCATCGGTTCAATTGCACTTCAGCCATAAACAATTCATTATAACTGTTGTACATGTTACTGGTTTAATAAGTAGATTGCTCACTCTCTTTCTCGCTTTTATTTCCAGTAAATGGTACCAGAAGCAGAGCCGCATCCGACCCCATCCCTCCTTCTGAAATGATATCCCCATAATCTGTGCATACACAATTTGCATCAACATCCATACATATATTTTAAGAAGTAACCCCAGAACATCTCAATAATTCCTCACCACAGAACACATCCAAACATTTCCATTCCCCGTACAACACTTCATTCCCTAATTTTCCCCGCTTACAATCAGTTTATCCATCACATAACTCCATTCACAAAAACACATCCAAGCCAGCTCTATCTAAGCAGAATCCAAATTGTTCCACAAGTTAACGCATGGCTCCACATCTGATTTCCATAGCTAATTCACAAATCAGCCCTCTTACGAAGGCATCCGAAAACCACCCAGTAACACATTTTTTGGTTCCAAAACATCTCAAGCAGTCCTCCACCATTCAGGCTTCCCACCAGAATCATACTCTAGTCACTTATTCAGAATCGGAGCCGCCACCACAGCCGCACACAAGGGCTATCACAACAGCACATACAAACATTGGAAGGTGGTCCTCCGACGCCTTCAAATCCTACATTCGCCTTAGCCACAGCCATCTCAAAGAAGCCAGAAGACTCTCACCAGCAGACACACTAGTTCCAGGGGCCAAGGGCTCGGGCTCAACCCAATCACATCAAACTCTCAAGGGTGAGGGCATGATCCAGCCACGTCGACCTCCCAAGAGCTGGGCCACTAACCAGCCACTTCAACTTCCCAAGGGCACGGGCACGACCCAGCCATTTAGCCTTCTTCCTTCCAGCTCTGAGTTTCACTCAGCTTTCTCCCCTATTTCACTCCCCTAACTCCCGCAGGAGTTCACATATACATATACACATATATATATACACATATACATGTATATATAAATTTCTGCCACTTTCCAGCTCTATCACCGTTCAGAGTGTTTCTCGAGCAATTGACTCCCTTTGAACTCCCCTTCAAATACACGGCTGCTGTCCCAAGTCTTATGCATTTTGGGGAGCTCTGGAGAACCACCTGATCTCGTACTCCCTTTACATCCTCTATCGACCAGGCGGGAGCCCTGGGATCAATTATCTCCGAGCTCAGGGTTCTCTCCCAGAACAGCATGCTAAACCTGCTTATAGCATCAAGCAATATCTAAGTGTGAACTCTTGAAGTGAAGTTTCACAAACTAATTTCGAGAGGAGCATGTGATATGATTGACTGCAGCTGATCTCTCATCTACAATCATTACTTAGCCAATCAGATTAATCCAAACTCACTATAAGTAGCCTAGCAAAAATTACTCCCTTATCTTCATTCTCCAAAGAAACCTCCCATCCACCCCTTCTCCCCCTTTACCACGAGGAGCTTTCAAGAACTACCTGATCTCGTACTCCCATTACATGCTCTATCGACCATGCTGGAGCCCTGGGCTCAATTATCTCTGAGCTCAGGGTTCTCTCCAGCATGCCAAACCTGCTAATAGCATCAAGCAATATCTAAATGTGAACTCTTGAAGTTACTTTTAAAATCACAATTCATTACAGAGTACTGTAATTTAATTAATATTTCAACCAAATACAACAACAGTGCAAAATACAACAACATACTCCCAAAAAAACAGGACAATGTAAAATTGGCAATGTTGACAGCGATTTGTACAATGAATAGGTGTACACATAGTTGTAAAATTATGTGTAAGCAGCGTTTCCGTCCAACAAGTCAAAGAGAACAAAATCGCCACTTCCTGATTAACTGGCAACAAATATCAACAGGAAATTACGGAATTTGTTGCGGTAGGAGAAGCTGTGTGAATATATTATCTTCATTTAATAAATGACTTGCAATCCTGACACGCAGTGAACGCGCAGTGGCATTTAAAGGCACGAGACAAGGAGTGCAGACGCTTTTGTGCTCAGCCGGCTGGTTTGTCCATTCACACACATTTTCAAAATGTATGCGCATCATGGCGTTTCCATTGATCGTTTTTATGTGCACATCCAGAAAGCGCATAAAATAAGTGGATGACACCTGCCCTCTGCTGTACCCTCTGGCTTACACAGGGTTTCCACGGGGTCTTTAAAAGTCTGAACTTTAAAAATCAAAATTTTAAGCCTTAAAAAGTATTAAATTCGCTATACTAATTCTTAAATATTTTTGCACAGGTTTTTTTATTTTATTTCATTATTAGTTCTTTATTTCACTAGTCGTAATGTAATTTGTAGTATTACAACTACAAATGAAACTAACATGCATTAGCCAATCAGCTTTCTGTTATTGGACTCAGTGCTCGCAGCGAATGTGATGTCATTGCAGTGTTTGCAGAGGTTCGCTTTTCGTGTGACATGATTTCGGCTGGCGGCGTGAACAGATCGCGTGACGCCGCATTTAATTTGTGTTGAATTTGAAACACTTTGAAGAGATTTTGTACAACACACATCTTATTGATCCGTCCGTCCATCCAGGTTTTACACTGATGTATAATTTTGAAATTAAACAACAGCTACACACTAAAATTAATTAACAAATTATGTCTTTGATAACTGGAAAATAATATTTGCAGTTTCCAGTATACTGATGCCCAATTTCCAGGCTTTATTGGTGATAATGGACAGGATTGTTGGACAATTATTGCCTTTTCAGTTTATAAGTAGAGGACAGAGACTAGCCAGACACTAATGTGTGAATTGTTGAGTGGGTAAAATAAAAAAAAAAGTTTTTTTCTTATTTTATTCTTGCCATAATAAAATATATATTTGTAGAGCAACCCCTTTTCACTTATCATTGATTTTTAACTTTAATAGGTAGAACTGTCCGAGAATATGAACAAAAGCAAGTGATGCATCAAAGTTAGATTTACATTTTTTGGAATGGTTATATTATAATAATTCTGTCATTCATTATCTTTTCAGCTTTGTTCCTTTTATAATCAGAGCACCTGAAGGAAACCCACACAAATGTAAGGAGAACATGCAAACACCACACAGTAACATCATCTGACCCAGCCAAGGCTTGAACCAGTGACCTTCTTGCTGTGATGCAAGAGCGCTACCCACTGCGCCACCCTGTAATCATTGTGACAAATTATAAAAATAATAAAAAATAATTAGTTTTAAAATCTTTAACAATTTTAATGATATGACGTAGTTCCGGAAATTTCCTACTTCTCTCTTTATCCGTCTGACTTTACAGTGGGTTTCTTTTGACCACCCCGTCGTTTTAAAAATGGCAAACGCGTCAAGTATAAAAGCCTCGTCTGTTTCGTGAGGTGCACGCACAGTCAGCGGAGGTGCGCGATGCAGCGCTAGGCGAAAGTATAAATCAGCCCTAAGATGTTTCGTTTGTTTTTTTCCTGTAGTGAAGTCGTGCATCTAACCTGTCTTCAGTACTGTTCAATTTAAATAATTTTATTCAACCACAATGTTGTGATTGTGCATTTTCTCTTGCATGTTTTTGATATTGAGATATAGTTTTTAAATTTAATACTTAATGGTCTAAAAAAGGTTTTAAAAAGTCTTAAATTTTGACATTATGATATCTGCAGAAACCTTGCTGTTTGTTATCCCATGACAATGGGATAAGTTAATACTGTTTATAAAGTTACAATATTTTTTTTGTAAAACAAGTAAGAAGACTTAATTTGAGACATTTATTTATTTTATTTGTGTGTATATATATATATATATATATATATATATATATATATATATATATATATATATAAAGAGTTTCGTTGCAAAACGAGATATATCCATTTTGAAAAATGTTGGTTATTTGACATTATTATTTAAGACATCAACAGTTAAGTTCATTCACACTTGTTGTACATTAAACTATTACTTGAGCTCAGTGAAGGCCAGGCTATATTCTACTACAGTAATACCATTAAGAAAGGCTAGTGAATCAATGTTTTGTTTGATAAGTAAGATTAAGTTAGTTAGATAAACGACTTGTAGCTTGTTACAGAAAGAGGGAAAGCTCCTTCCACACCGCTGCTGAAAACCAAACCTGTATGATCAGAGTGGGCGGAGCCGCGGTGTCACAGTTCTCTGTTGCAGAGTCCGCGACACAAGATCACTTCGCCCCGCCATATTTAATTAATTATTTCACTGTAATAATAATAATAGCTTATTTATTGGTTGCTGTACCCTTATGTTCCCTTATAATCAACAACAACAACAAGAATTAATGTGAGGTTTTAGGCTATAAATAATAAGTGCAACCGCATAAATAAATCTTCAGATAGGCTACTCAGCTACATGTAAAGAATTATTTAAAAAATAAACTTACAAAGGACACTTAGAAATGTCGCCTGGCAGACAGGCATCTTGTGATGGGGAGGAGCACAGGAAAAAAGGCAGTATTTCACTGTAACCCCTGGCCTTCTTCTTGACATTAGTGGAAACTGACAGACAGTGGCAGTTCTAGGGGAGGCAGGGGCCACATCTGGTCTACATACAGCAGGCCACAACTCACACTACACCCAGTGTGTCACACACGGGCCACATCTGGCCCACATACAGCAGGCCACAGCTCACACTACACCCTGTGTGTCACACACGGGCCACATCTGGCCCACATACAGCAGCCCATGACCAAGTGGCAACCTCCCGCTCTCCCTCGGGAAGCCAATACGGAAGTAATTAAAACTTGCAATATATTGACTCGCCTTGGGGGGCTGGCTCCAGGAAGTCCAGGTCACAAACCATTCACGTCGCCTCCGTTTTCCAGGTGAGTGAAATTATCATTTATCATTTATAATGTTCTTTACAACTGTAATGCCCTCCAGAATCTGACAGATTGATTAGCTGTAGGCTCTAGAACCGTCACCTGAAGCGTTGTCATACAGTGTTATGCCTGGATTTCATTAATAGTCTTGCATTTACTAACACAGACTATATCTGAAGTGTTTGGAAGTAATTCACATTTTCCTCCTGTTGAAAAACATCATAAGAACAATGCTTAGTGGCTCAATGTGTTACAACAGTGTTTTTAAAACTCTAAACACTTTATTGATATAGTGTACAACCAAGCACATGTGGTCAGAACACAAATGAGTCGCAGGTAATAGAGTATTAAGCGTTTCTCCCAAAGTAGTCACAACTCACACTACACCCGGTGTGTGACACACAGGCCACATCTGGCCCACATACAGCAGGCCACAACTCACACTACACCCAATGTGACACATACGGCCACATCTGGCCCACATGCAATCAGTCACAACTCATGATAATATTGGCATGTGTGTGCGGGCCAGATCTGGCCCATATGTCTCCTGCCATTGCCAGAAGTGAGCCATATGTGCTTTAGTTGGCCCAGATGTGGCCCAGAACTGTATGCTATCTGGGTGGCCTTCCTCTTGACATCAGCGGAGACTAGCGGAGAGTATTTTATTCTGGTCCACTTTTGTAGCATTTTTATACATTTTTGTGAAGTTGAAGGCTTCATCTTCATCGCTCTCTTCCCAGGGGATAATGAGCTCACGCAGCTTCCTGAACGTTCCTGAATGTTTAGGGGTGGGTGAATTGTGTTTTATTGCCTGGATCTTGTCTGATTCAGCAATTATGGATAATACCACCAGCTAAAAAAGTAATTTGTACTCTGAGTAGTTTTTATTAAGAGTAACTTGTACTTTTACTTAAGTACTTTTTAACACTAGTACTTTTACTTGTAATTGAGTATAATTGTGTATAATTTCAGCAATGTAATAGTACTTGTAATTGAGTACAATTTTTTAGTACTCTTTCCACCACTGTTTGCTGCAAGCTACTAGCCCGACTGTGGAAATGCAACATGATTTCGACCTCACTGCTCATGCTCCCAGGCTATTGGCATGGCCCGGCCAGGCCCGGCAAAAGCCCTGGTTTGCACTGGCACAACAGTGGAAATGTGACTAATGCTCTAAAGTACAATATAGTGAATACGTTTACATGGATATCAGTAATTAAATTATTTGCCTTTATCTGAATAAGACAATAATATGATTAAGGTGTTTACATGAGTTGCTTTTTGAATGTTCCTTTCATGATCCCGATTTACATGTTATAGCACATAATTCGGTTAACATTCGGTTGACTAAGGTATGTCTTTAAAAACTGACAAAGTACTGCTGATGATACTAACTAACTTTGCCATCTGAATAAACATAAACAAAAGAACACTGATCAAACACTAAGGCAAGGCAAGGCAATTTTATTTCCCCTTCATAACTCCAATGTGTGTCTGTAGCACACAGACTTTTGGCAGTGTGTTAGACGACCAATCACTTCTGAAGATAAGAAAACAGGCCAATGAAATGTCATATTGGCAGAGCTTAGCTCCACAGTTGAATCTGAAGAGCTCATCAACGCTATATCAGCCAGCTGCTAGAGTCAGCTCCTCAGAATTGTTGCTTCAGACCCGATCACGAGACTGAAGACACGCTATCTGGGGGTCCCGCATGTCGATGCGGTGCCCGCGGACAGCTCATGCTCTCACTGTAAGGGCGTGGCTGTTGCACAGCTGAGATCGCGGCTTCCTACACCCCCGTTGCTCCCACGAGATTTCCACGGGATGCCTGCGCCTCCGCTTGATGAGACCAGAAATCAAAGGTCCATCGCGACATCGCAGGGCGAGCTGTTATGCTCAGATGACAGACCAGGCTCGCTTCCATCTTACGGGGTGCAATGTGCTGTCACGGTTCTCGAATCAGACATAATGGCTGCGCTTCCTGAGCTGTTTCAGCAGTGCGGCTGGAGATGGCTTGTCCCCCAGTCTCACCGCTGAACCAACTAGATGTGTAGGCTATTATAAGATTAATCTTTCAGCCCCCGTCCCCTTCTTCGCAGAGGCTGGCATAGAGGGCGTTTTTTCTCTGCCCGGTCCACGTGCGCTTCCGCCTTCACCTCCCTTAACGGCGAGGCGGCCAGTGGGTACTAAGCTATTTCCTCAGGTGGTGGATGCCGCCTAGGCTAGGAACTAGGAAGCTAGGAACCCTGTCTAAGGCGGCTAGGTTATCTGTGTCTCTCAGCCACAGTCCACACCGCTGCAAGCCATGCCGCTTCTGCCATGCACCATGGCCTCCTGGCTGTGCTGCACAGGGGCGGTTCTTGCCCAGGCTTATGCATAAGCATTGCACGGTGATCGACTATACTCTCATGAGACTCTCAAGTCGGCCGCCTGTGCCTTAGGGAGGACGATGGCCACATAGTGGTCCGGAAATGCCACCTTGGCTTACCCTGAAGATATGCGCCACGCTGACAAAGTTCTCTTTCTTAGTGTGCCCATATCCCAGGCAGGTCTTCTCGGCGACACCATTGGGGACTTTACCCAGAAGTCCTCGGTGGTGAAAGATCAGCCATGCGCGATGGAGCAGGTCATCTCTTGGTGGGCTCGGAAAACTGCTCTCCCTATCAGACCCGTCCGTGCAGGCTGTTCCTCGCCGAGTAAGCTCTTCTTGCAGCTCCAAAATGCTCCGCCGTCACAGTCCATTCCACTGGCTAGTGAACGCGCTAAGCCAACCCCCACCCCCCGCGGGGAGTTGATGCTCCCGTCACTGGTCACCTTTAAGTCCAGTAATCGGACCACAAAGCGAACCTGAGGCGGGCCACTTGGAGAGGAGGAGAACCGTTCTTTACCAGTGAATGTATATAGCGATCTCAAAAGAGCAGCTATTTAAGCGATCATCGCTATGCCACCCCCTGTCTCATGTGAGAAGATTGTTATCCTCCTGGCGAAGGATACAATCGAGACAGTCCTCCAGCCAAGATGAAGAATGGGTTTACGCCCCCCTTCATCTTATCCAGAGAGTGGTGGGTTATACCATTCCTATCTGCTTGTTTTAATCTGTCTTCTGTTCAGGATGCCAATCGAGATGCTCATGCAAAAACACATCCCCCAGTGTGTCCGTCTGTGGGATTGGTTGCAGATATAGACCTTAAGGACGCTCACTCCATGTATCGCTCTCTTCCTCCTTATACTGTGATTTTTCCGGTGGGGGCCAAGCATTGTAGTAACAGTCCTCCCCTTCGGTCTCTCCCTGTTTCCATGCTTGGAGGATGCCCTCTCGCTGGTCTCTGAATTTAGGGTCAACCAAGTATGAGCAGGCTCTCCCCCTGGCAGAGCTTCTCTCATCTCGGGTTGGAGCTAGACTTGGTCTGCATCACGGTGCTCTCTTAGCGCGCTGGGTTGGCGCTGCCCTGTCCGATTAATTCGGCAGTTATAGTGGTCTCACTGAAATTATTTGTTATCATGCCACTTAATTGTTCATATGAGACCAATTCAGTGCTGGCTTTGCAATCGGGTCCCCAGATCATGTACGTCACCTTGCTGTGTCTCCGCACCTTCAGCCCCTGGATGGATCTTGCGTTCTACGGGCCTGAGGGCTCTTAGAAAAAGTATCTAGTTATGCTGTCTTATGATAGACGCTTCCAGTATGGGCTGGCGTGCTGTGTGTATCGAGCATGCAGCTGCAGGTTCGTAAACTGGTCTCGGTTGCATTGGCATTTCAACTGCCTGGAGCTGTTGGCAATTTTTCTTGCTCTCCGCCGGTCCCTACCGAAGCGGGAGGGGGAAACACATGTTGGTTAGGACAGCCAGCATGGCTTCGATAGTGCACATCAACTCCTCCGGAGTCTTGCGGCTAATTAGCCGCGCTGTTCATATCCCGTATAAGCTCTCCATGCCAGCTTACATGCTCTCAGGACCATTATGTTTTCGGGGGAACGGAGGTTCCACCCCGGTATGTTATAGCTGTTTTGGGCACGATTCAGAGAAGCCCAGGTCATCCCGCTGTTTCTTCTGAGCGGCCCTTCGCTGGCTGCTTTCCCTGCTCTGCACAAAGGTGCTGGCTCTCAGCTGGCCCCGGGTTACTCAATATGCACTTTCTTTTCCCCAGTGAGCCTGCTCGCACAGACACAGTGCAAGGTCGGGGAAACAAGCACCAACAGGCCCTGAGGACCTGAGTTTCCAGACTCAAACTCCTCGTTACGGCCCTCCATGAAGAATTCCCTGGAAAAAGCACTTCCTTTTTCTGGGACGGGCACCCTCTGGTACCCGTGCTGGGCTCTTGAACCTCCTTGAATGGCTTCTAGACAGAGCACGGTGGACTTAGGTGACCTATCAGTGTGATGGTTAACACAGTCACTCAGGCTAGAGCACCCTATTAGGCTTGCCTATGTTCTGCGGTGGAGTCTATTCGTTGTGTGGGAATTCTCTCTGAGAAAACCCCTGGATATGCCAGATTAGTGTTGTGTGTTCTTCCTTCAGGATAGCTGTAGCGCAGGCTGTCTCCCTCCACACTGAATGGTTTGGCGTGCGGTCATCCCCGTTCTCGGTGGGGATGGAAGCGCACTGACAAAGCATTATCTCATCAGCTGGTTCCTCAGAGGTGTATGGCACGAGATGTTTAATTCCATCCCCGCTCCCTCTCTCGCCCTCTTGGGATCTCTCTAGCCCCAGCGGTTATGATTAGATCCCTTGAGCCACTCGATCAGTATCTATAAGTTTTCTGTCATTTAGACAGCTCTGCTGAACGCGTTGGTATCAGGATGGTTAGGATTTCAGTGGCATTTTCGGTCAGCGACTCCTTTTCAGCGTGAGTATGCAGCGCCTCTAAACAGATCATGTAGGGTTGTGGGCTGGGCGGCACCTAACACATTATTGAGCTTATATCCTCGAGTGGAGTCAATTTCCTCCCAGTTACTGGTTACCCCAGTCAATCGGGAGGAAATTAAGCTTGGTGTCAATAAACGCTTGCTGCGCCAGGCTCCCTAACTCTGAGATGTGTGAGCATTTTCTATTCTAATAGTAAGTTTCCCTTTTCAGGTGAACCCTAGAGAAGTCCTCCACCGCCCCCAGCACCTGACTCAGCGGAGGAATCGAGTGCATGGCTCAGTGTGTGGTCTGGTATGCCCGTTTGGTCTACCCGTATGCTGAGGTTCGGTGCCAGCTATGTGCATTCCGCTTTTTTGGTGATGCCATTTGCATTATTTACCACTGTGTGTTCCCCCTTATCAGGCAGACCCGTGTCTTCCCTAACCAATAACCCGCTTATTATATGTAGCACTCCCCCTCATTAGGGCTAGTCCATATGCTTTATTATCATCAAATCTCCCCTCTTGGGTAGCAGGTGGTTTCCGCAGCGTCCTCCCCCTTTGGGGACTGGCACGCTTTCCTAATGTACTGTCGTTTTCTAAAAATCCCTAGTCTATATTAGCTAGGTAAAAAGCACATTTACGACCCCCGATCTAAATTCTTATTATTATTCCCATGTAATGGTAATATTTTGGGCCTAGGGGATGTTGGAAGGTTGCGCTTTTGGTAATGTCAGTGCGCTCACACTTTGCTTGGAAAACTGCACATCAGGAGTGTGGCGGACTTGGCTGCTGTGGCGTTTTCCATACTGTCTCTTAAAGTCTGTTTACTTTACGTCTGTAACCCACATTCCCCGAAAAGGGAACAGAGACGTGTGTCTCCACTGCCACAGCAGCTGACTGATTTAGCATTGATGAGCTCATGAGGTTCAGCTGTGCAGCCAAGCTCTCCCAATTCAATTGGCATTTCATTGGCCCGTTTTCTTATCTTCAGAAGTGATGGTCGTCAAACACAAACCCAAAAGTCTGTTTACTACAGACAAAACATCTCTGTTCCCTATAGCACATTTCAAACACAGTGGTAATTCAAAGTGCTTTAGATAAACAAGAATAAAAGAGACAGTACCCAGATAGCATATGAATGTGAGCCAGTTTAGGTAGTTATGCGGCACTGGTGGTATTCCTTCGGCCCAGACATAATAAATGTGAGCCTGAAGTGGCCCACCTGTACAATGGCAAAGGGGGGCCAAATATTCAAATTCATACATAGGCCATTTAAGGCAAAGATTTGGCACAGTTAGCTGTGGCTAATGTGGCTGTGAGCCTAAAGCGGCCCAGAGAAGATATGGCAAATGTGACCCAGTTATCTTAAAACATATGTGGACCACATAGACTAAAGTCACCATCACCACCATTGGCATGACTACTGAAACTCATATCTGACTTCAGAATAACACCAAGATTCTTGACCTTATTTTTTGTTGTTTGACCCTTAGAGCCAAGGTACACATTTACCTTGAGAACCTCATTTCTGTTCCCAAACGCAACGACTTCAGTTTTCTCTTTATTTAACTGAAGAAACTTTTGGCACATCCAACTGTTAATTTCATCAATGCATTGGAAGAGGGTGTAAAACCAAATCCGTAGAGACAGGACAATTAACACAAAATGGAACCGTGTCTTTTTTAAAAGAAGATGAGTGGCAAATTGGGATTTCACCATTTTCAGATGTGAAAAGCTCTTGGGTAAAAAATGTTTCTTACAAACGTATTTTTGAGAACAGTGCTCTCAATGTCAGGGATCTGGATGAAGACAAGATTGGTGAGACACAGGTGCAGGTCTTCAATAATGTTTATTTATAGAGCCTGAATTTTCTCAAGGGGGCAACAAAAAAAACTGAAAGTTCCTCCGTAATGGAGCTGGCACAGTGGCTCACAATTCACAAAAAACACAGAACAGTGAGGTAATATAGTCATCAAAATGATACAAAATGAAACAACTCCGAAGAGGCCAGAGAAACTATCCTCAAGTGGGTGCAATATCCTGACACCCGACAGGGGGCGATGAGTCCGGCAGCCGCTGACTGAATCCGCGCGGCCACGAAGAAGACGGAGGCTTTGAGACCGGCGAGAGAGAGACGAAAGCCGGCTGAGTAGAGACGGAGAGTCAGATGGGCAGCGATACAAAAATGGGTGGGAAATGGCTTGAAGGCAGATGGAGAAAACAATATTAGGAAAAATAGACAGGACATCAGACACGACAAAACTCACAGGACTAAGCAGGAACAGAACTAGACCGGGAGATCGCCCGACATGCAGGAAGGGGAACAGCTACAATCTGACACAGAACTACGGTTAAGGGAGGAGTAAATAGGGTGAGAAATCAAGGAAACCAGGTGAGTGGAATTAGCTAGATAGCCTGATGAAAAGTAATAGAGCGGATGGGTGGGGAAACGAGAAGTAAACAAAGCATGGTGTGAGTGAACACAAAACGAGTTAAAGACGAAGCACAAGGAATGAACCAGTGATCAGACCGAGGATGTGACACTTAATGGAAACAAAACCTTAATTGCGGCACATTTATTAATGCAACACTGACAACTCATGTCTTCAAATAATTCTTCAATTGTTTTAATTACAGTTGGCAACACAACATGGCGTCTCTCTGCCATCTGAACACTGTAACAGGTAAAAGCAGTCTTCGAAGCTATCATGCATATTAATGAAGTTGCTCCAATTATTAGTGGTCAGTTTCCTAAAACATTCAACAGCTAAGATCCACTCCTACTGCAGATAAATCACTCTCCTCCTCTCTCACAAAGTTAGAAGAGTCCAAACTTCTCTCAGGGCAATATACAACCTGTTCCCTGGACCTCATTACCTAGAACATCTCCACATGAATGAAAGACCATCATCTGCAGCTCAGTCTAGCTAAAACAGAACATCTTGTCCTGTCTGCAATGCCGACTAAACATATCTTCATGATCAAACTGGAATCAGCTACAATTAATCCTTTTCATTCAGTCAGGAATCCTGGGGTGATCTTTGATGACCAAACACAACAAAATCATGCAGTCATGAACACTGATGTTCAAAAAAGTAAATCTGGACCCTTGGCTCATAATACAACAATGGCAGTATAATTCTGACCTCAAAGAACTGGCAAAAAAACATTGTATTGTAAACATGTATTTACAACCCTGTAAACAATTACAACCCTTAAAGCCATTGTGAGTGAGGCGCTGTACAATCTGCGCTCTGTTAACAAGGTGTCAAGTTACATCTATGCATGCTAGGGTATATTGAAGTAACAGCTTGACACAATTTGTCCACAATCATTTGCACATTACATTATTATCAAGCTTAATGTTTGTGCTGTGTTATTGACTGTATTTTACTATTGTGATTTGTTTGATTATCATTATGTATATTCATATTTCCTTTTCAATGTGTTTTATATTTTAGAAAAACCACAACACAAGTGTTACAAAACAAGTCTATTGAGTGGTGACAATAAATGGGTTGTTCACACAAATGTTCATCTTCGCCTCATCTCTAATCGGATAATCTCTGGTGGGTCAGCAATCATAACTGGCAACTAAAAGTCTATGGTGCAGAGCTACTAAAAGCCAACCATTTTTTCAGTGCCTTTTTATAGTTGGTGGGTGTATTAATTCTTTGGGTGGGATTCCCAAAGTGGCGTAGTCGGGTAAATTGGTGTAATTACTATTATATTGGGGGGGGGGGCACTTCCTTCATCCGCCCACCTGCCATCTGTCACATAGATATAAGCATAGTAATGCACAGCAACTGTAGCGTGCTGATGAATCAGCTGAGTGGTGCTAAGCAACGAGGAATCACCAGTGACAACATTACCACATGACCGCACATATGCTGAAGGTAAACACAGAACATCAGCCTACCACATACCACACCCACACACATACAACACAGAAAGAACACACAGACCCACAACATGCATCACTAAGATTGTACCGAGTACAATATTTCCAAACTTGTAAAAGTGATCTGTTAAATTTCTGCATTACAGCAAAAACTAATATATTACAGTGATTGCTTTACTTTTGTAATGTGTTACTCTCAACACCAATATTAAAAGCAGAGCAAAAGCCTCTACTGCTGATAGATCCTTCTAGTCCTTCTAGTCCTGCCTGCAACTCTGACTACACATCATATCTTCATGATCAAACTGGATTTCGTGGGTTTCCTCCGGGTGCTCCGGTTTCCACCACAGTCCAAACACATGCGCTCTAGGGGAACTGAGTAAGCTAAATTTCCCCTTAGTGTATGAGTGTGAATGTAAGAGTGTATGGGTGTTTCCCAGTACTGGGTTGCAGCTAGAAGGGCATCCACTGCGTAAAACATATACTGGATAAATTGGCGGTTTATTCTGTGGTAGAAACCCCAGATTAATAAAGGGACTAAGCCGAAAATAAAAATAAATGTCTGAATGTACTTTTGAAAATGATTTTCCTTATTTTAGAGGAGAATTTGTCAGTTTGTTTTCTGCTTTTGTTTTGAGAAATGCCATGATCTCTGAAATGTACAGGTTTAATAGTATTTAGAAAAATAAAAGTGTATAAATAATGTAAAACAGGTGACAGTTGTAGCCACAGCAGTTGTTTATCATCAGAATCAGTTAAAGCAGAAACACTTCAGGCAAACAAATGAAACCGGTCTGACTGCTGAAACTCTTCAGGGTTTTCAGCTCATGTATCTACGAATAAGATTGTGTGAATCCACTGTACTGTAAATCACTATTGTCATATAAAGATACTGAGCTCTTCTTTTCCACTAATTTACACCCATAAAACAAACTAAATGCATTCATGAATACTGTTATTGCAGTTTGAGTTTTCTGCATTTAAGAGCTTCTGTAAGGGTGTACTCACACAATGCTATCCGAACCGTGCCATGCCTTTTTCCCTGTATGTTTGAGAAGTGTGAGTGCTCTGAATTGGGCTCAGGTGCAGTTCAGTTGGCCGATCCTGGCCCAGTTGGAAGAGGTGTGCCAGAGAATTGTTCACTTTGGAAACTAAAGGCGAGACGTGACTTTTAAGAGACTGTTTCATATGGATTTCTTAATCATTCTTATTGTTCAATGAAATCAAACTGTCGTATATTATTAAAGACGCAAACCCCTCACTGCACGACAGCTGGACCTCCAGCAAACCTCCTAATTTCTGCAGGACTTTATGATTGTTTATGAGCATCAAAAGTGGCTGATCTGTTCGGTGAATTATTCGACTGTGTGCCACTGCATATCAAACGACTAAAACGATATAACTAAAGAAATGTCCACTGTGTTGAGCGAGAGCACAGTGGACACAGATTTCAGTATCAGAATGAGAAGGTTTTTGCTTTCTGTGATCCTCTTCCAGAAACACACTCGACATTAAAATGTGGAACTGAAATCATCAGAATATTTTCAGCTCAGCAGTGAAGTCTCAGAAACACAAAGAGATGATCGACGGATAATCAGACGACACTCATAGATGATATAAAGCACAGAAAGAGCAAACTCTCACCTCAAATAATGCCTGCAGATCTTTCTGTTCCTCCGCTGAACTGTTGAGTTGAACAACACATCTGAAAATTCTTTCACTTCTGGAAAACACGTCACAACCTGTTTGAGACATAAGAAAATATCCAGTGAGATGAAAAACACAGACATACAAGTAGATAAGAATAGAAGATACAAATGGAGACTTTTGCTCAGCTGGTAATAGCAGTGTTGCGAGCCCAAAAGTAAAGCAGTCACTGTAAAATAACAGGTCACTTTTCCAAATGTACTTATAATGTTACTATAATGTACTTGTTATAATCTCAGTAACACAAGTTACAATGAATGAATTTTAGCCCCAGTTAAGTTGTGTATTTTATATTGTCCCTGATGGGAAGTGTGTAGAGTTTAAAAGAGTAAAAGTAGCACAACAACAATGATAATAAGCTGTATTTTGGAGACGTTTCAGACAGTATTGATCTCTGTAACACAGCAGAGCCAGACACAGCTTCATCACTCCAGGATGGCAGACATGTTGCTCAGCTTTTGAGGTTATTTCATCTGATTTCATCTAAGCCTGTGACTGGAGTCAGTTGAAGTGTTTGTGTTTCTCTTTAGTGATTCCGCTTATTAACACCAGGTCTTCATCATCAGTACTCAATCATCATTTAATTGTCTGATTAACTCAATGTAGAGAGGGACCAGATAGACTCTGAGCTGAGGAAAATGTAACTCAGAGGAGTTGTGTGGTAGTGTGTAATTCAAACACCGCTTGTGCACTTATCTGAGGTATATTTAGCAGATTCTGGAAAATATACAGTTTAATATATATATAACAAACCACCCAATGTAACACCCCCCACCAATATCTTTTCAAGCATTAACCAATTGGAAATAAAAGCTCTGAACAAACCAAATACTCATATTTATATGTTTACAGCACAATAATATATCGAAAGCTGTGGTGTTTACATCTTTACAGTATATTGGATATTCAAGATCTGTTCTTCATCATCATCATCATTAGATACTGAATAAACTCTCCTCATCCCGTGCAGAAAAGCAAGAGGATTATGGTCTGCATTACCAGTAATCACATGACTACTGCCTCCAGGGTGAACTCCAGAATGCTGTAAAGCTGACACCAGCGCCTCTTCCTCAGATGTCCTGTCCTGTACTTTTGTATTTTACTTTTGAGCGTTGGTGGATTTCCTAAAGCACATACAGGATGATCTACGCCAGGGGTGTCAAACTCAAGTGCTGACAGACTATCAGATTAACCACTGCTGGATCTGGGTTATAACTGAAGAGAATATCTGTGTAGAACTGATCTGCAAACTTTATTTCATCACAGTGATTGTCTCTCTGTTCTATTAAATGAATAAAACACATTACAGATGACAATCTGACTTTAATATTAGATAAACTCTAGGAAACTCTTCAAATGCTGAAGGAAAGTCAGACTTTCTGCTGAATGTTCACCCTGTCAGACAATGTTTTGATGAACACAAACCTGTCGCTGCTGAACGTAGAGTCTGATTGAGTTAAAATGAACTGTTCTTATGGTCTGCTGTATTTGATCATAACAATACAGAGTACAGTAAGGGTTATCATGTGTCTGTAGAAGCAGAGATAATGACAAACACAGATCTGGAGATCATGTAACTGATGTGGAATGATGTGATGTGGAATCAGACAGGATTGATTATGTTTGATGAATAAAAGTGCAGCAAACCCTTACTGATGACCCTGATATCTTTCACAGCAGCTCATATTAAACTGGACTCAACAAAAGACTTTCTGCATCTGATTTCACTGAATATACTCTCTATATACTGTGATGTTTGTCTCTTCATAAGTGTGCAGTTTCCCTGCTTCAGGATCAAGTATTCTGTGGAAGGAGGCAGTCCTCCAAATAAACCTGTTTTGTAAGTGTTGTGCATTCCTCTACAGGTTTCTTCATGTTCATCAGCACTTCCTTTAGCAGAAAACACAGATGAAAACTCAACTTTAATGACACACGACAGCAGCTCAATGTCCCACTCTTTATTAGTGTTAAAAAACTGGAAAATGCAGCAGAACATCAGTCAGACAGATGAACTCAAATAGTCTCCATTACGGCTCCTTAATTCATTTCACAATTTAGTTCAAGTTACAATTCACACTATTAGATCTCATTCTACATTCCTAATCCTACCCAATGCCTAAACCCAACTAGGTCATTCCTACTATTCGGTGCCATTTAAGTCCCGAGGCATGATATGGTACAAAATATTTAAAAATGCAATAAAAAAATCCCTTAAAGCTTGTCTGATAGGATTATCCCATTCCCACCACAGAAAACAATGATACGTACTCTAAATGAAATGAAATTTAAAATAATTACTCTGATTTCAGCGCAAGTAGCTGAATCTTTATGTCTCAAGTCATGTATGCTCATGCAAATATAACTTCAAAAAAATCTTTTCATTGATCTTGTATTGTCATACATATATATATATATATATATATATATATATATATATATATATATATATATATATATATATATATATATATATATATATATATATAGCAGACGGCAGGTAAGTGTTGCCATCCACTGTTCCGGAGGCAGCGCAGAAATTGGATACTGTTTGTTTAAGATTGGAGCACCTCCTTTTGGTTAGGAGGAGAAATGCAGCTTAATGGATTCTTACAGGAACCTCTCCTCTAAGAACAGCTCCTGACGTTCCTCTAGAGCTGTCTTTGGGCACGTTTAAAGTCAGTGATCAGCACTGGATCCAGAATATTCTTAGCCGGCCCCCATGACCGCTCCTCTGGGCCATAGCCCTCCCAGTTGACAAGGTATTGCACCTTCCCATGGACTAGGCGAGAATACAGAAGCCTGCTTACTGTGTAAGCCAGTCTATCCTCCATGATCCTCATGGACCTGGGCAGGAGTAGCCGGTAGGATACAGGATTTATCTTTCTGAGGATCTTAAATGGACCAATATAGCGTGGGGCCAGCTTGCGAGACTCTACCCGAAGAGGAAGATCCTTGGTTGAAAGCCACACTTTCTGACCTGGCTGAAGTGTGGGCCCTGGCCTTTGGCGCTTATTTGCCCGTCTCTGCTGTTGTTGGGTGGCTTTTAGTAAGGCCACTCGAGCTCTCTGCCATCATCTGCATCCGCGAACCAGTTGTGCAGCAGCTGGGACACGGACTTCTGGTTCCTGTCCTGGAAACATAAGGGGAGGGAAACCATACTGGCACTCAAAAGTAGACCCAAAGAAGAGTGGTTATGTGCAAACTCAGCCCAGACCAACCGAGAGCTCCAAGTGGTCTGATTGTCTGAAACCAAACATCACAGAGACCTTTCAATCTCTTGGTTTACACTCTCTGTCTGACCATTAGATTGGGGATGAAAGCCAGATAAGAGGCTAATGGAGGACCAATGAGCCGGCCAAATTCCGTCCAGAACCTGGATGTAAACTGTGGCCCCCAGTCGGAGACCATGTCTTGCGGAAAGCCATGGATCCTAAACACATTCTGCATGAGAAACTCTGCTGTCTGACTAGCTGTTGGGAGTTTGGGCAATGGGAGTAAATGACATGCCTTGTAAAATCTGTTCACCACCACCAGAATGACTGTATTACTTTTGGACTCTGGTAGGCCCGTAACAAAATCCAATGATATGTGCGTCCATGGGTGTTTAGGTATAGGCAGTGGGTGCAGCAGGCCTTGAGGTCGGGTTCTTGGTTCCTTGTTCTGTGCACAAAAAGAGCAAGCAGCAACAAAGTTTCGGACATTCTTCTACAGCTTTGGCCACCAAAATTTCCTCTGGATGAGCTTGTAGCCCCAGGGTGACCCGATTGGAAGGAAGCATGAGCCCACTGGAACACTTCAGAGCGTAGATGGTTAGGTACAAAGAGATGCTCTGGAGGGCAATTACCTGGCACTGACTGTGGCTGTGCTCTCCTGACAGTCTCTTCAATTCCCCACTGGATTGCACAAACCATAGGTATAATGGTATAATGAGTATTAGGTATTAGGTATAATGAGTAGGTATATATATGAGTAGAGCGGCCTAGGAACTCATTGTGAGTGTTGAAGCTGGCTTCTGCTGATGAAAGTGCAAACTATCTGTAATAAACTTTCGGCTCTTCGTCATCTGACAGACTGCTCGTTCTTTGGGTTAAACTGTATACCATCCCCTACAGGAGAAATCATGGATTCAATAATGCAGATAACAATTAGAATTCATTTTCTTAGATTGAACCAAAAAACACCTCAAGTAGAGGAAAAAGAGCAAATAAAAAGGTCAATGTTCAGTGTTAATGAAGCCCGGAGGAGACCAGACCGGTGGAACAGCTCTTGAGGTTGGCCACACGGTGGCAGACTTGGTGAGTGCCCGTGCTTAGTGGGCAGAGCGGCGTGACTAAACTCCGCGTTCAAAGAAGATCACTGTGGGTGGAATCTAAACACCACAAAGGATCAGGGGCATGATCTGACACCAAAACGGAGGGCCTGAGAAGGCAGAGGAGAAATAAGCAGAAAGGGCAAGAACAAAACCAAAACTAAAGTACTTGGAGTCTAGAAGATTGACAGGACACGACAGGAAAATGATCAAACTATACGAATCACAAGCAAGTTGCATAAACAACACACAAGACTGTCTGACAAAAGGTGAGGAGACAAAAAGGATTAAATAGGGGATGCAGGTAACAACCCTGACCGCTAATGAAAAGATAATAGGATAACAAGTAGGCGGGGGAGAAACACTCTAAGGATGGAGCACATGGCGAGCTGTCATAACAAAAGGTACTTGCTCCGGAAAAACATGCAGACGACACACAGGGACAACAAATCACAAAGAAGCAGGTCAGAACACACTCTTAACAGTCTTAAATGATCCCAAACCCTGAAAAATACTTCACAGATCCATTTGCTGCTTTATGTTCTGACACACATTACCCAAATATCTCCACTGAACAGATCATTAAAGCAGCACATTTACAGGAGCACTGACGCGTGTCTGAGAGAGTCCCATTACGACTTAATCAGGAGATTTTATCGGAAGCTTGGAGATTAGATCATAAGAAGGATATTTCTATAGAGGACTGGATGAAGCTCAATCTCTGACAATGAACACTTGTCTGAAACTCTTCCAGTGTAAGTGGTTGATGAGGATTTACATAACTCCAGGTTTATTGCATAAATATCATGAAAATATTTCAGATTCTTGCTTGAGATGCTGGGACCTTAAAGGAGCGCTGGATCACTGAATATGGGAATGTACAGAACTTTTGGAAAGGTGTAAAATAAATGATAGAAAAATTCTTGAGGATAATATACCAATGTCTCCTTTAATTTTATTATTTCATTTATAGCCCAAGAAGATCACATTAAAAAGACGGAGCATATATGTACAGGGTGTCCGCGGAGTCTTGAAAAGATTGATAAATCAATTACGAGAAAATGAAAGCCCTTAAAAGGTATTAAAAATCTTAATCGTGTTTTTACGAGGTCTTCAATTTTGTTCAAGTTTTGTCCAAACTTTTTGGCTCCAAAAAAGCATAAATATAATTATTTTCCTCCTAATATTAACAATGACATGCTCGATCTATCCAATTGGTTCAGGCCGAGGCGGGTCTGGCCAAGCTCCTCCGTCACGTAATTTGCAACAAATGCAGGAAGGTGATGTAACGCTTTCCAGATGTAACGACACCATAGAGTGAAACAGATGGCAAATCGGGAAAATGTAAGTTTGCATACAGGGTGAAGCGGTGGCAAAGTAGGTAGTGCTGTTGCCTCACAGCAAGAAGGTCGTTGGTTCGAACCTCAGCTGAGTCAGTTGGCGTTTCTGTGTGGAGTTTGTATGTTCTTCTCACATTCGCAATGGTTTCCTCAGGGTGCTCCGGTTTCCCCCACAGTCCAAAGACATGCAGTACAGGTGAATTGGGTAGGCTAAATTGTCCGTAGTGTATGTGTCTGAATGTGAGTGTGTATGGGTGTTTCCCAGTGATGTGTTGCAGCTGGAAGGGCATCTGTGTGATTTAGGGAGTTTATTAACAATTAATGAAGTAAGGGTAGTGTGTCTCACACTCTTCTGTTACATACTCAACAGAATGTAGATTCTCTTTCAGTTAAAGAGCACAGGATGTGTGTTATCAGTAAGCTATACACTTATTTCACGCGGCCCCATTTTAAAACACGAAAGCGAGGCTGCGGTGGGAAGAAACCTGGAAAAGAGGATCAGCACTGTAAACATTGCAGCAACTACAAACCTCCAGCTGTTGCTGAGATTTCACAAAGTGCAGATGTGGTGTAAACATCACTTTAATATCACTCAGTTCAGTTTAATTTACACAATTAACAGCAGATTAGGCATCAAACAATATCACAATCTTTTTCAGAGTAACCCGCTTCAGTGTCCTCCTAGACTTCAGTTCATGGCAGCATGTAAACACCGTGGGGACGCTTCCCTGCTTCAGCCTATGTAACCAGGTGAGTGATAAAACACTGCAGTCCTCTATAGGACACCCTCGTGTTGTCTGTAAGTGTTGTCCCGCTACTGATGTTTTTAAAATGTCCATTTCCCACTAACATTTGAGTGCGTTCTTAAATGGCGCTGATTCAACATAATGTTCACCATTGCTCAAAAGAAATTACTGTGATTGGCTTTGAAGCTCATCAGTTCACCGCTCTTCACCGAGTACAAACACAGAAACACTGGAGTGAAGATCAGTCATCAATGCATTGCTCGTTGCCAATCACAGTCACTTCTGTTGAGCACTGGTGAACACTACGGCAAATCAGAGCTGTTTAAATGTTAGCAAGAGATGGACATTTTTATTTAATTCAGTACCGATGTTCAGTATCATAACAAGACTAATATAGTGAAAGAGTCAGTTCATTAACTTGAGTTTAATAAAAAGGTTTGAAAACATTCAACACACACTTGTAATTGAGTTGATCTAGTGTCTCTCAGTCTGTGGCACATCCACACATATCTGGCCATCAGTGCTGCTGTCTGTCCCTGTTCTAGAATAATGTCCATCTGCTCCTCTTCAGTCGTGTTCAGAAAGTTCTCTCTGTAGTCTGTGAGTGTGTTGAAATTTGAGTCTCGGCTTGATTTAAAGTGTTGGCAGTGAAGGAGAAAGTGCACCTATGTCTCGATCTGGCCTGTCCTACAGTGAACACACACTCTCTGTTGTGTGGGTCTCCAGCTCTTTCTGTGTCTGGCGGTCTCGATGGCCAGACAGTGTTCACTGAGCCTGTATTTGCTCAGGATCTGCCTCTGCTTTGCGTCTCTAACACTCTGAAGCTATTCTTCCAGTTCATAATTTGATTGTATTGTCTGATAGAGTTTCAGTTTACTTTGTGTTTTAGTGTCTTCAGCCTAATGTTCCAGATATGTACTTTTAGATTGTTTGATAATGTGATGTATTCTGATGTGTGTGTGAGGAGCAGGGCTGGTCTGATACTGCTCAGAGTCAGTGGAGTTGCTCAGGTCAGTCAGTCTCAGCACCAGCTGGCTTAGGGCACTCGTGTCAGGACACTGTTTGTTAAGGAAGTTTACTATTCTATTGTTTAAAATACCTCTAAATAACTTCCCCAGATTACTGCTCACACAAACGCCTCTGAAAGGATTAGGGTCTGATTTATCTCCACTGTTGTGGAATGTGGTGATACAGCCTTGGCTCCAGATGTCAGGAAAACAGCCCGAGTTCAGTATAAGGTTGATTGATTTGAGCAGTCTGAAGCTCAGCTGTGCTGTGTTTCAGCATTTCAACTACAGTATTGTCAGGACCACGTGATTCTCTGCAGTTTTGACTTTTGATTTGATTCACCAATTCTTCATGTGAAATTGGGAAGTCCAGTGGGTTTGGATTATTTTTAAATGTGTTTTCATGACTGTGGAGATTTTGTTTGATTTGGTCATGATTGTTGAGTTGTTTTGAAGGGATTTCTTTAAATAAATTGTCAAAATGTTTTATCTGAATCTTTCCATCTTGTATTGGCAGGTCTTGTGGTTTCGTCATGCTCAGATTATTCCACATATCCCAGAACTGATGTTGGTTTATAGACTGTTCAATGTCTTATAGACTTCTGTTTCTCTTTTGCTCTTATTGTGTCTTTGTATTGTTTTAGTTGTGAACAGTATTCGGTTCTTCACTCGGCATTATTTAGTTTTAAATTTTATCATTTCCTTAGATGCTTTCTTCATCTTTTGCAGTAAAACCATTTTTCATCCTTTGACATTGTTTTTGCTATTTGTTTTAGTATTCTTCAATTCAGTTTTACGTGCTATGTCTTTATATGTGTCATTTATTTCACTTATAGCTGGATTAACACCATCTTTAGTTGTTTGTTAATGAATGCTGTGATAAGAGTTTTTATTTCTCCAGAATTGAGGGCTTGAATAAATTAGTCTGTGCTCTCTGAAGCCCGTATGTATTTTGGTCGGATTTGATATATTTTGCAGGTTTTGGGTATGTTGTGTGTTGGTGTGTGTTGAGTTTTAATATAAATGTTCACTTGGTTATGGTGTCTAGCCAAAGCTTCCCTATACCACACAAAAATTCCTCCCGAGTCTTGTCCATGTTGGATTGTACTTGATATAACTGAGGGTATAGTTATTTCATAGTAGCCTGTAGGGCTATTATAGCATCGGTACCTTTGTAACCGGTATGTACCAAATCAAATCAACATATTAATTTCGTTGCCTACTTTTGGTGCCACTGGTGCTACGACAAGAACGCAAGAAGCATCAAGGGGTGCATTAAAGTCACACATAGATATGTGTTGTCACACCATCTCTAAACATTTAATTCTAAACAATTTTGAGGAGTACGGACAGGCGATGTCAGGTGCTTTTTCTTGTTGCTTAGGGATTGGACGTACGCAACGCACACAGTACAGCGCATTCGGTGAGCGAGAGCGACTCTCTTCAGATCAACACGCATGATCGCGTTTATCAAATTTGCTTAAACTAATTGTTCTGAAGCGTATTTTACAAGCAACGTGAAGCAGATGCTTTACAAGAGGGAAACACGTCAAGCTTAATGACACATTTGAGAGCTTAAAGGCAGAGGAATGCACTGTCTCTGACATCAGCTGGCACTTTCAATGAGTACGTACATAAACACCAATGCTCCAATTTTAATAGGATTTAGACAATACTCTGAACACGCAACACAGAACACCAGACACGGACATTCGCATGATATTTAAAATGAAGCTATTAAGATGGAGCTCTGTGGCACGGCAGAAACATGAAGTGTCCTAAATCCTGGCTGGGCGACACCGACTTGAAACGCTGTTGTGTGTACCCTGATAGAAACCTGTGTTTAGTATTCTAAAATGTATGGCGCCGAGCGGCGCTTCTGTTGTGCGACCTGCAGGCAAGTTCATTATTTTATTTCCAATGGAGGGACACTCACATGAGGCAAAGGTGCTCGCACTTTCAGCTGCACCTAGTTAAGATCACAGTCACAGGGAGCTTCTGTGACCTCGAGGAATGCAAACGGCTGAAGTTTAAGATAGATGCAATGAAAAGTACTAGTTTGCAAACCTACCTACAAACAAACCAAGTTACAAACAATAATTCCGATTACAGCGATCATGTGATGAATGCTGATCTTGTGTTGAGCCCAATGAGCCTTACATCTAAAAACAGAGCAAGGGTGTTCCTTTAGTAGTGACATCGCTTTGACTCACACGTTGAAAATGGACGTGAAACGACAAACAGGATTAGGTGACGTGTGCCTGTCAATCAATATTGGTGGGCGGGGGGACCGCACTCCTACGTCAAGCTGCGGTCGATCTGAAAACTGCTCCAATTGGTCCACCGTTTTTATGTTGTTAAATTGAAAACAAAAAAAGGACTGTGTGTGTTTATTTCACCCCAATATGACGGTCTATACACTATGCCTACACACATGTCTGTCCAAAGCTTGTAAAGTAGATTTTTCACCATAGGTGCCCTTTAAGGAGGCTAATAATACTGACCTTCATTTTTCTTTAAATTAAAAACTGTTTTTTTTTTTTTCAGAAATAAGCAATAAGAAATAGGACTTATTATGACTCCAGAATAATTATATTTTAGGAAACACTGTGAAAATGTTCAGAAACATTATTTTAAATGAATAGGAGGGCAAAATAAATTGACTTCAACTGTAGGCCTATCTGTTAAAGTTTACAGGTGCAACAATGTGCCTTGATGTACTTGAATGATGTACTAGAAATGTGTTATCCTACACCAGTACAAAGTTACTTGTCAAAGAAATGAACAGGGAGAATAGCATATGAAAGTTATATTTGGTAAATACATATATACACACACACACACACACACACACACATTATTCTTAGTAGACTGTACTTGTGTATATTATTTTCTTCTTATCTGTGCAGGAGCTGTTGGCATAGTGTCTGCAGCATCTCTGTGATCTGGAGGTGCTGGGTGCAGCAGGGGGCCGGGCAGCAGCTTCAGCATAGCTCTGTGCACTCTGCTGTGGGGGCTTTTCTTGGTGTGGGGCGGTTTCTGGTTTCTTCTTTCTTATTGGGATTTGATGAGTAGCCCGTGGGTGTGAAATTGACTGCAGGTTTACAGGTGTGTAGGAAGTCATTGGTGTGTGTGGGGGAGGATGTGTGTTTGTCTAGATGATGTCTCTCTTCACAGGGGCTGGAGGAGCATGTCTGGGTGTGTAGGTCGGTGGTATTGTGCAGTTGGTAACGGGTGTGTATGTGATGTTGGTGTTTGATCTTTGTGCAGGTGAACTCCATTATACAGGTGTTGGAGGCCGATGTGATGGTGGTGAGCTAGATGTACATTGGAGAGTGCAGAACATCCTCTGGAAAGTTCAGCATTGTTGCTGTAAATGATGTGTGGTGGTGTGTCCTGTCTTGAAGAAGTGTGGAGATTTTTACTGGAGGTTTCTGCCACAGTCCTCATGGCATCAGCAGTACTGCTGCGTAACGAGTGAAGGTCATCAGTTCCAGTGTGAATAATTATACATGCAGGTTGTCCACTGAAGTTTCTGATGATCTGGTGGGCGTGGCCTATTGTGTTGCATCACTTTGCAGAAACATTTTGGTGTGGGAATAGGAGATGAGACTCTGATTGGTTTATTCTCAAAACACGCCTATAACTCATTAAGAGAATAAGCTCAACCCTGTTAGACCATGCACCACGGTGCAAAGCAGATTTTTCCATCACTAAAAAAGCAAAAGTGGATTCCAACACGCCCTTAATGCGTTTGCGCCCTGCGCATCATCACGCGGATCATCAAAATAGCGTGAGCGGAATGGAATGGAGCGCTTGCTTTGGGCGGTTACGACTGAGTGGAGCGCACGACCAAGGAGCGGAATGCTAAGCAGAGCATCACACCCCTCAGCTGCGCTCACATGCTCTGCCTCACTGTGCTTTACTACTCTGTTTAAGGTGTTATTTAGGTTATTAACTTGTTATTTTGTGAATCCAAATATGTGATTTAGATTAAACTAGAATAATTCCATTTAATTGTACTGTGGCAGATTTTTACATAATAATGCTGTTAATGGAAGGAGTTTTACGGTGTCGGTGATTCAATATCTAGATATTAATGCAGTTTACAGTCATGATACAAGTCAAATGTAACTGTATGAGTCTGCTTCAAGTTCAGAGGATAACGTTGAAGAGTTATAATGATTATTTAAATCAGATATTTTATTTACATCATGTCATTTATGTGCTTTTATTTTCATTTATATTTAAAGGTTAACAAATAAGAAAATAGACATTTTTTTGTGTGTCCGCTCGCAGTCGCGTGGTGTACGCTGGTGAAGAAGCAGAGGGAGGAGCCCTCCGGTGTTATAGTGTGTACTCACTGTGCCTCACTACTCTGTTTAAGGAGTAAAATCAGCGTTTCCTTCACCTCATCTGTGTGTGACCGTGTTTCTGTGGTGTCTGAGAGGGATATCCATTTGAGATCTGCTACACACACACACACACAAGTGACCACATGTTCACACACACACAGCAGTGAACATGCATGCATGCACACACACACACACACGCACATGCACACACTAGTGACCACATGTGCACACACACGTGTTTTGCTATACTTGTGAGGGCCATGACCCAGTAGCATGTTGTGAGGACCCCCCTTTCTGTTAATGCTAGGAAAATAAAAAAAATAGTAGTGCCACTAGAGGGGAGCAGACAACCAGGAAATCACTTTAAATCTGTAAGACACCATGTTCACAAAAATGGTGAGGTCGGCAGAGGTGTTGCGAGGACCACACTGTTACTAGGCAGATTTCAGTTTTGCGGTTATGGGTAACGCTTATTAAAAGTGATCAGAGATGCTGATTTTAGTCCAAATAACACTTTTAATCACTGAATAATTATTTTGATTATCATTTTAATTACTCAAACGGTTCAAAATGCGGATATATTTTGCGATTAGCCTGCTGATTTCATATGATTGGATAATATAGTCTATACTAAGGAAACTCTGCTATATCACAAAATGGCCATTTCATCTGGTCGGTCATGGTCATTGACACTCATTTCTATTTTTGTGTGTCCATAAACACGAACCCTGACAACATTTGGTTGATTTAAGAAATGAACTTACTATAATGAGTGCTGAAACAGATCGAGGTTGATTCCATCCACACAGATCTTTCTCTACAGAACGCACGTGAGCTGCGTGTTAACTGTAATTCATTCATCATGGAGGAATGATGTCTGTCCATCTCGCGTTCATCTGAACTGCTGCGTTAACTGAGTAAACGAGCAAATGACGAATCCATGCGCGCCGCAGCACTTCAGGAGTATCGACTCACTGCAAACTGATGATTCACTAAATGATTCACTAAACGATGATTCTTCAGTCGCGTTTGACTAAAAAAAGTCAGTCATGATGACACTTGCTCCATGCGAACACCTTATAAAGCAGGCTAATAATAATAATAATACTTGTTATATATTTTTTCCGGAGATTTGTCAGCTGTTTACTGTTGCATGTTTTCATATTTATTTTTTTACAGTAGATATTGCTTATAATGCATGTTGCATGACAGTCTACATGATAAATAACTCATAATTGTTTATAAACAATATTTGGTTACACTTTATTTTAAGGTGTCCTTGTAACAGCATTATTATAGATTTAAATACAAAGTAATAGTCATTAACTACATGCACTTACTATATAGTTAGGATTATGGTTGGCGTACATGTAACATTTGTAACAAGGACACCTTAAAATAAAGTGTTACCCAATATTTGTTTGTTAATCTGTTGATATCTTCAGGGTACTTTCAAAACATTTTTATTAAATTCTCTAACCTGCTTATATTATGATAAACAATAGCAGCTGAATTAAAATCTGTGATATGAGCCGCACTGTGAGTTTGAGCAGTTACACAACTGAAGAGTTTACAAATCACAGAAAACAAGACAAAGAAACTGCAGTTAAAGTTTACGCTGATGATAAATACCACGAACCTGGCCTTGGTCACAAGTTTTTTTTTTTTTTTACTTTTAGCAGTTCAGTGAAATACCCACTTTGCTATGAAGTATAGAGAAACAAAACCGGTTATTTCACAACCACCACAATACAAACCCCAAAATTAGAAATCAGAGAAGATGGTAATTTATAACAAATGTTTTATTTATTTATTTAAAAAAAAATGACAATGCCTGTCAAATTGAGTTCACAAGACCAACATCTAACAGTGTAGTCAGCTCTAAGTACACAGCTGGATAAGGATAACAAATTAAAAAAGAAGAAAGAAAAAATGTAAAAGTTGTTTGTTGTGCAAAATATAGAACCAGAAATTAAGAATGAATTTGAGGGATAGAGGACAGTTTACCCAAAAATTACTAACTTCTTTTAAGAACAAAGTTAATCAATCAATTTTTTCTTTTTTGACTGAATTGCATTATGAACATGATTTTTTACATCTCTCCAGCCCCTGGTTTGAAGCACAGGTTCTTTCTCTAGGCACTGTAAACATTTGTCTTTCACAGGAACTTTCATCAATGTTATGCAGGTCCCAAGCTGTCGCCAAACTGCTTTTTTTTCAGCATCACTCCAGGGCCTTTTCTGAACGTTCTGCCTGGAAGAACCTACAAAAAAAAAAAAAAAAAGAATCAGAAAAGCACATGATTCCATCAGTCATAAGTAAACATGTATATTAAGTAAGTATGACTTTGCTGGAGGGATAATAACAATAAATTCACTATGTATACATCTATTACAGTCCTTGTGTATTGCATTATTTTACATGTGAACTGAACAACACCTAAATTGAACGTAGTAATATAGTAGTAGTAAGAGCAGTAATTTCAGTGGAGGCAGTGCTAGGTATTTTAGCATCAGTAGCAGCTTTCGTAGCTTTTAGAAAATTATATGACTGAGTGTAGTAAAGATGACAGAGAGACAATCATTTCAATTTCTATGAGGGTTCATGTTTTTGCTTTATGAGCATATATTTTAAATATTGATGTACACAAGTCAAAATAATAGGCATCCTTAAACTAAATCCATAAAATTGATAATGCCATAAATTGACGGCAAATGTCTTTTTATCAATGATTATCAATTAGTTGGTGTGACAAAATAACTCAAAATGCTGAAGAGTTCAGATAATGATCTACTTAAGAATGTGAGCTGCCAATAAAACATTAGTAAGTAGAGTTGAGATCAACCAGCATGAGGATCAAGTGAGCATTCTAGGGACTTTAAATGAGTTAAAAAGGTAACCTCAAAAATGTAACCTTGAAGTTATTCAAAACCGACCTTGTGTGAATATTGTTAGGAAACCTTCTTACCATTTCTTTCTGTCTTAGACATTCTCTTTTCTTTGGTCTTTGTGTGCGAGTCAGGGCCTTCTGGGTGAAGAAAAGACAGCTCATGATATAAATACACAAAAAAATAAAAAATAAAAGTCTATCAAACTGCAAACCATCTGAGTTGGAATCATACGCCTCGTCATCCTCACGCCTGCATTTTTGCCGTCTGGATAACTCTGTAACACAAGAAAATTAACATCAGATTATCACAAGTTATATCTGTATTAGGGATGATCAGATCCTGATCGGGACACCCCTGATCTGTATAGAAAAAAAGTCATCAACTTTCAGAATAACTACATAGCTAACAATCTTACCATTTCTTTCAGTCTTGGATGTTGTATTTTCTTTGCTCTTTGTGTGCGAGTCAGGGCTTTCTGGGGGGAGATAGATACAAACAGAGAGATATGGATGGATGGATGGATATACACATATACACACACACTAAAAATGTATAAATTACTGAACTCCAACACCCAGCTTCCCAGACAAGGAAGGCTAGTCCCAGACTAAAATGGATGTTTGAACTGTCTCAACAGAAAATATCTTGCACTGATGCATTTTAAAGGGGTGGTCCACTACGATATCATATGTTAAATTTTAGTTTATGTGTATTGTAGCTGTGTGAACAAACAATATCTCTGAATGCAAGATGCTGAAAGTTCAATTCAAAGGGAGACGTGTTTGCTTTTACAGCGTTAGCTTAGCAAAGCCTACAGCCAACGAACTTTGAGGACTACAAAAAATACATCCGGGCTAGAGATCACAAACGCTTAAGGTTACATGCATTTACCACGCGCACACACCCTGCGCAGTGAAGGGGCGGGGTCAGGGGCGATGTAATGTTCTAGCAGAAAGCAAAAATGGCATCCAAAAGCTGCTATTTTTACAGAGCTTCTTCTGTTTCTGTGTTTGGTCTTTTAAAAGACACAACACAAAGAGAAAAGTGCTGAAAATTGAATTTAAATATGCTCCAAATAATAAAAAATATATATAGCTAGCATTTGACCAGGGGCAGTTTGCAGTATCTCAGTTCAGTGCTGGATTTGGTTAAAACTCCTCCAACAGACTATGCCGTGGACTGTGAGCCACAACCTGGAAGTGTTTTTATCTGTTGAGATTAATAAATCTTGATAAACGTGTCGCTCTATGCGGATGCTTTCCCTGCTCTACAGCTCAAATAACAAACTCGCAAAAGATATGGTACGCTTCATATTACTTACACATGCTTATGACCCAAAAGATGTGAAAGACGGTTGTCAGGTGTTTT